>NC_084552.2:13252500-13312500 GCF_033978685.3 Nerophis lumbriciformis | reverse complement strand
GTCCACTAATAGTACTAACCTTTAACAGTTCATTTTACTCATTTTCATTCATTACTCGTTTCTATGTAACTGTTTTTATATTGTTTTACTCTTTTTTTATTCAAGAAAATGTTTTTTATTTATTTATTTAATTTAATTTAATTAATTTAAAAAAAAAAAAAGACATTATCTTCACCATACCTGGTTGTTAAAATTAGGCATAATAATGTGTTAATTCCACGACTGTATACATCAGTATCGGTAATTAAGAGTTGGACAATATCGGGATATCGGCAAAAAAGCCATTATCGGACATCCCTAATTATGCTTTTATACCCAATCATAGCACCCACCTGTTCCCAATTATCCTGTTCACCTGTGGGATGTTCCAAATAAGTGTTTGATGAGCATTCCTCAACTTTCTCAGTCTTTTTTGCCACTCGTGCCAGCTTTTTTGAAACATGTCGCAGGCATCAAATTCCAAATGAGCTAATATTTGCAAAAAAATAACAAAGTTTACTAGTTCCAACATGAAATATCTTGTCTTTGCAGTCTATTCAATTGAATATAAGTTGAAAAGGATTTGCAAATCATTGCATTCTGTTTTTATTTACCATTTACACAACGTGACAACTTCACTGCTTTTGGGGTGTGTGCATAAATACGGGGTTCCCCCATGTGACCTCACCTTGCCCGCCCCCATGACCTTCTCAGCGGCGTACACAGAGTCACCACAGCGAGCACATTTCTCTGAGCCTGCAAACTTCTGTGCAAACTTGGAGGGGTTGTGGTTGGTGGTGGGCTTGTGACACGGGCTCCTGTCGGGAGGCAACGTTTGGGCAATGTTCATTTCCTGAAAGTTTAGGACTTTTATTTTGGTAATGTGATCTTACTGGTCTGGTTTGATCCCCAGTCGTTCTCCTCGGTCCATGTTGAGGGTCCCGGCACCTTGACCATAGCCGTACCCTTTCGGGCCGTACTTCTTGCCGTAACATGACCTGCAGTACACCTCCCGGTCATGGATGGCCACTGTGGTGCTGTCCAGACCCTTCCTGCACACCACTGACACACACAAACAGTTCACACTCAAACTAACCAGTAAACATGTTTTGTGGGCTTAAAAACCACTTAAGCATCTTCAGAATGGATCTGACTACCATTTAAAAAGGTTTCCCTTTAGGGGACCTGTTGTTTTGTCCCCATACCGTCAGAGGTCCCCTAAAGGTGACTGTGTAAACAGAGCCATGTCCCCATTAAGTAAGCATTGCCAGAACACACACACACACACACACACACACACACACACACACACGCACACATTTATTCATGTCGCAACATGCTTGGTCAAGTTGAGGATTTCGGATGCTTTGTGGGGGCGCCTAAGCGACTTCTTTGTGTGCGCATGTTGGCAGAGCAGCACATACGGGACAGTTCAGCTTGTCGTTGTTGTTTTGTCTCGTTAGTGAATAGAACGTTGGTCCGTTACTCGGGTGCTGAGATCATGAAAGATCATGTACTGTATGTACAGTATGATTACATTATGTACAGTATGATTAAATTATGTACAGTGTGATTACTTTATGTACATTATGATTACATTATGAAAGATCATGTACTGTGCGTACACTATTAAATTATGTACATTATTAAATTATGTACAGTATGATTACATTATGTACAGTATGATGACATGTCCAGTATGATGACATTATGTACAGCATGATGACATTATGAAAGATCATATACTGTATGTAAAGTATGATGAAATTATGTACAATATGATTACATTATGTACAGTATGATTAAATTATGAATAATATACTGTGTATACAGTATGATTAACTTATGTACAGTATGACTAAATTATGAATGATAATATACTGTGTGTACAGTATGATTAAATTATGTACAGTATGATTAAATTATGAAAGATCATGTACTGTACGTATGATTAAATTATGTACAGTATGATTAAACTATGCACAGTATGATTGAATTATGAAAGATCATGTACTGTACATACAGTATGATTAAATGATGTACAGTATGATACAATTATGTGCAATATGATTAAATGATGTACAGTATAATTAAATTATGAAATATCATGTACTGTGTGTACAGTATGATTAAATTATGTACAGTATGATTAAATCATTAAAGATCATGTACTGTGTGTACAGTATGACTAAATTATGTACAGTATGATTAAATCATGAAAGATCATATACTGTACATACAGTATGATTAAATTATGTACAGTAGGATTAGAGTATTAAAAACTTACTGTACATACAGTATAATTAAATTATGTACAGTATAATTACATTATTACAGTATGATTAGATCATTAAAGATCATATACTGTACACACAGTATGATTAAATTATGTACAGTATGATTACATTATGTACAGTATGATTAGCTCTGTAAAGATCATGTACTGTATGTACAGTATGATTAGAGCATTAAAAATCATGTACTGTATGTACAGTATGATTAAATTATGTACAGTATGATTAAATTATGTACAGTATGATTTCATTATGTACAGTATATTAGATCATTAAAGATCATGTACTGTGCACACAGTATGATTACATTGTGTACCGTATGATGAAATTATGTACAGTATGATGAAATTATGAAAGTTCATATACTGTACATACAGTGTGATAAGATCATTAACGAGCATATACTGTACATACAGTGTGATCAAATTATGTACAGTATGAATAAATTATGAAAGATCATGTACTGTATGTACAGTATGATTAAATTATATACACTATGATTACATTATGAAATATCATATACTGTACATACAGTATGATTACATTTTGAAAGATTGTATACTGTAAGTACACTATGATTAAATTATGAAAGATTGTATACTGTACATACAGTATGATTAAATTATGAAAGATTGTATACTGTACATACAGTATGATTAAAATAAGTACAGTATGATTAAATTATGAAATATTATATAAACTTTTAGAAATTGCACACTTTTAACAAATGCCAGTCATTTTGTTTTGCATCACTTTGTAGCGAGACAATAATAATTAGTTAGTCGTGTGATAATATTTCTACGATGAGACCCAGGACGGTGGAACAGGGGTTAGTGCATGTGCCTCACAACACGAAGGTCCTGAGTTCAATACCATAATGAGATTTCTGATGCTTTGTGAGGGCAACTAAGTCCTCACTGCACAAGAGGAGAAGTGTTATCAAAGTGAGAGAGAGTGAAGAATCATGTCCACAATGAGACCTTTGTCAGCCCTCCTGGGCTCGGACTACTTCCTGGCTGCCAGCGTCTATGACGTGTGTGTGAGATCTGCTCCTGTGCTGACATTTCACACAGCTGTGAGACCAGTACCAGTACCGGTACCGGTCGGCGCCCTCTCCTCGCCCGTCGCCGCGTGAAAACCAAACACAAACACGCTGAGTGCGCCGTTTGTGCCGCAGGCGGTGACGTCGCGGCCCTGGTTACTTACTGCAGAGAAAGCATTGCTTGTGGAAACTCTTGCCGTCACACTGCACCTCCTCAGCGTGGTACACCGTGCCGCCACACGCCGTGCACGTGTTGCCTCCGCCCCACCTCGGCATTGTGGGTAATCCTGAGGACAAGAGGTTGGAAGGTGCCGTGATGACGTCACATAATGTCAAAACATGAAATGTAAACTCAGAAAACGGCTCAATTCAACTTTTTAGACACGCACATAAACGTTAATAATGATAATTAATAATATGATTAATAATAATATTATTGTACTACATTAAAATGAACAAAAACATGACTGATAACTGCATGATAAACTTATGGAAGGACTAGCATTAGCTTAAATGCTAACATGAAAACAAGAGACATTAATGTCTTTTCCCATTGAGAATTATCGTACTCAATCTAAACTTGTATCAACACATTAAAGATACAGTATTCACATTAAACATAAACTACTATGATACAGTATTCACATTAAACATAAACTACTAAGATACAGTATTCACATTGAACATAAACTACTATGATACAGTATTCACATTAAACATAAACTACTATGATACAGTATTAACATTGAACATAAACTACTAAGATACAGTATTCACATTGAATATAAACAACTAAGATACAATATTCACATTAAACATAAACTACTAAGATACAGTATTCACATTGAACATAAACTACTAAGATACAGTATTCACATTAAACATAAACTACTAAGATACAATATTCACATTAAACATAAACTACTATGATACAGTATTCACATTGAACATAAACTACTAAGATACAGTATTCACATTAAACAAACTACTATGATACAGTATTCACATTGAACATAAACTACTAAGATACAGTATTCACATTAAACATAAACAACTAAGATACAGTATTCACATTAAACATAAACCACTAAGATACAGTATTCACTTTCAACATAAACTACTAAGATACAATATTCACATTAAACAAACAACTAAGCTAAAGTATTCACATTGAACATAAACTATTAAGATACAATAATCATATTGAACATAAACTACTAAGATACAGTATTCACATTAAATATAAACTAGTAAGATACAGTATTCACATTAAACATAACCTACTATGATACACTATTCACATTGAACATAAACAACTAAGATACAGTATTCACATTGAACATAAACTACTAAGATACACTATTCAAATTGAACATAAACAACTAAGACACAAAATTCACATTGAACATAAACAACTAAGCTACACTATTCACATTGAACATAAACTACCAAGATACAGTATTCACATTAAACACAAACAACTGAGATACATTATTCACATTAAACATAAACTACTAAGATACAGTATTCACATTGAACATAAACAAGTAAGCTACACTATTCACATTGGACATAAACTACTAAGATACAGCATTCACATTAAACAACTAAGCTAAAGTATTCACATTGAACATAAACTACTAAGATACAGTATTCACATTAAACAACTAAGCTAAAGTATTCACATTAAACATAAACAACTAAGATACAGTATTCACACATTCAACATAAACAACTAAGATACAGTATTCACACATTCAACATAAACTACTAAGATACAATATTCACATTAAACAAACAACTAAGCTAATGTATTCACATTGAACATACCGGTAAACTACTAAGATACAATAATCATATTGAACATAAACTACTAAGATACAGTATTCACATTAAATATAAACTAGTACGATACAATAATCATATTGAACATAAACTACTAAGATACAGTATTCACATTAAATATAAACTAGTAAGATACACTATTTACATTAAACATAAACTACGATGATACACTATTCACATTGAACATAAACTACTAAGATACAGTATTCACATTGAACATAAACAACTGAGATACAGTATTCATATTAAACAAACTACTAAGATACAGTATTCACATTAAACATAAACTACTAAGATGCAATATTCATATTGAACATAAACAACTAAGATATAATATTCACATTGAACATAAACAAGTAAGCTACACTATTCACATTGAACATAAACTACTAAGATACAGAATTCACATTAAACAACTAAGCTAAAGTATTCACATTAAACATAAACTATTAAGATACAGTATTCACATTAAACATAAACAACTAAGATATAATATTCACATTGAACATAAACAAGTAAGCTACACTATTCACATTGAACATAAACTACTAAGATACAGAATTCACATTAAACAACTAAGCTAAAGTATTCACATTGAACATAAACTACTAAGATACAGTATTCACATTAAACAACTAAGCTAAAGTATTCACACATTCAACATAAACTACTAAGATACAGTATTCACATTAAACAACTAAGCTAAAGTATTCACACATTCAACATAAACTACTAAGATACAATATTCACATTAAACAAACAACTAAGCTAATGTATTCACATTGAACATTGAACAACTACTAAGATACAATAATCATATTGAACATAAACTACTAAGATACAGTATTCACATTAAATATAAACTAGTAAGATACAGTATTCACATTAAACATAAACTACGATGATACACTATTCACATTGAACATAAACAACTAAGATACAGTATTCACATTAAACATAAACTACTATGATACACTATTCACATTAAACAAACTACTAAGATACAGTATTCACATTAAACAAACTACTAAGATGCAATATTCATATTGAACATAAACAACTAAGATGCAATATTCACATTAAACATAAACAACTGAGATACAGCTGAAAATGTTTTTAAAATGAAAATCAATGATGTTATGAACTATTGACCAATTAAGGCTCTGATTGCTTCACATCAAATATTCCACTTTGAACATTTTGGGGAGAAAAGATTGCATATTTTGTGTTTTTACCATAAAAACCCTTTTGACTAAAAGGGCAAAAAACATAAAAAGAAACAACTTTTTATAGCGTTGGGGGAGAAAAAATGACAAAAGTATATACAAAAAAAATTATATGTATAAAAGTAAACAGAGGTGTTTTGCTGATTTAAAAAAAAATGAAAATCAATTATGTTATGAATTATTGACATATTCGAAGCTCAATTAACTTTACATCAAACAGTCTACTTTGAAATATTTTTGCGGAAAATATTGCACATTGTTTTTGTTTTTGCCATATGACAAACAAAGGTTTGTTTGTTTTTATAGAAAAAGTGCATAAAACAAAACGAAACAAACAAAAACAACCCATAAAAAATATGTATGGCTTATTTTTAACATTTTTATAATTTTTACAATTACAATTTTAGTAGGATTTTACTGTTTTTAAATATCATTGCTGAAAATGTTTTTAAAATGAAAATCAATAATGTTATGAATTATTGACCAATTAAGGCTCCGATTGCTTCACATCAAATATTCCACTTTGAACATTTTGGGTGGAAAAGATTGCATATTTTGTGTTTTTACCATAAAAACAGGGTTTTGACTAAAAGGGCAAAAAACATTGAAAGAAACAACTTTTAATAGCGTTGGGGGAAAAAATCATAACAGTATATGTATAAAAAAGTATATATAAAAGGCTCAATTAACATAACATCAAAAGATAGTCCACTTTGAAATCTTTTTGCAGAAAATATTGCAATTGTTTTTGCCATAAGATAAACAAAATTATATTTAAAAAAATGCAAAAAACAAAACGCACAAACAAAAACAAACCATACAATTTTTTAAATATGTTTGACTTATTTTTAATTTTTTTAAATAATTTTTACAATTACAATTTTACTGTTTTTAAATATCATTGCTGAAAATGTTTTTAAAATGAAAATCAATGATGTTATGAATTATTGACCAATAAATGCTCAAATTTCTTCACATGAAATATTCCACTTTCAACATTTTTGGGGGGAAAATATAGCATATTTTGTGTTTTTACCATAAAAACAGGGTTTTGACTAAAAGGGCAAAAAACATTAAAATAAACAACTTTTTGTAGCGTCGTTGGGGAAAAAATAATTAAAGTATATGTATAAAAAAGTATATGTATAAAAGTAAACAAAGGTTGGTTTTTTTTTGTTTTTTTTACAAAAACGGTATTAAAAAAAATATACAAAAAAACCCAGCCTATAAAAAAATAAATATATTTAACTTATTTTTAACAGTTTTACAATTTGTACAATTACATTTTTAGTAGGATTTTTGTTTACTCTTTCTAAAAAATGTTTTTATGAAAATCAATGATGTTATGAATTATTGACATATTCAAGGCTTTACAGCAAACAGTCCACTTTGAAATATTTTTGCGGAAAATATTGCAAATGTTTTCGTTTTTGCCATATGATAAACAAAATTATATAATACAGTATATATATATATATATATATATATCTATATATATATATATATACATATATATATAAATAGAGTGCCTAAAACAAAACAAACAAGCAAAAACAAACCATAAAACATAATAAATATGTTTGACTTATTTTTATAATTTTTACAATTTTAGTAGGATTTTTACTGTTTTTAAATAGCATTGCTAAAAAAAAATGTCAAATGAAAATCAATAATGTTATGAATTATTGACCAATTAAGGCTCTGATTGCTTCACATTCAATATTCATTTTGAACATTTTTGGGGGAAAAGATTGAATTTTTCGTGTTTTTACCACAAAAACAGGGGTTTGACTAAAAGGGCAAAAAAAACATTAAAAGAAACAACTTTTTATAGTGTTGGAGAAATAAATCATAAAAGTATATGTATAAAAAAGTATATGTATAAAAGTAAACAAAGTTGTTGTTTTTTTTTTTACAAAAAGTGCATAAAACAAACAAAACAAACAAAAACAACCTATAAAAATTATGTTTGACTTATTTTTAACATTTTTACAATTTATACAATTACAATTTTAGTATGATTGTTTTTACTCTTTAAATATTATTGCTGATTTTTTTTTTAATGAAAATCAATAATGTTATGAATTACTGACATATTCAAGGCTCAATAAACTTTACATCACATAGTCCACTTTGAAATATTTTTGCGGAAAATATTGCAATTTTTTTTGTTTTTGCCATATGATGAACAAAGGTTTTAATATATATATATATATATATATATATATATATGTCTTAATAAGGTTATCCAAAAAATAGTGCTCGATACCGTAGTAGAGCGCAATATATGTATGTGTGGGGAAAAAAAAAAAAAATCATCAAGTCTTGTGATTTTTTTCCCCCACACATACATATATATATACATATATATATATATATATATATATATATATATATATATATATATATATATATATAATAAAACAAGATAACATAGCCTCTTGTGTTTTTTCCTGACCTAACGTTTATATATATATATATACATATATATATATATATATATATATATATATATATATATATACATACATACATACATACACGTTAAAAATCATACTAAAATTGTAATTGTATAAATTGTAAAAATGTTAAAAAATAAGTCAAACATTTTTTAATAGGTTGTATTTGTTTGTTTTGTTTTATGCACTTTTTGTCAAAAAAAACAAAAAAAAAAACTTTGTTTACTTTTATACATATACTTTTATCATTTATTTCTCCAACACTATAAAAAGTTGTTTCTTTTAATGTTTTTTTTTTGCCTTTTTAGTCAAACCCCCGTTTTTATGGTAAATACACAAAATATGCCATTTTCCCCCCACAAAATGTTCAAAGTGGAATATTTGATGTGAAGCAATCGGAGCCTTAATTGGTCAATAGTTCATAACATTATTGATTTTCATTTTAAAAACATTTTTAGCAATGATATTTAAAAACAGTAAAAAATCCTACTAAAATTGTAAGTTTTATGGGTTGTTTTTGTTTTATGCACTTTCTATATATATATATATATATATATATATATATAAAGTGTATATATATATATATATATATAGAAAGTATATATATATATATATATATATACAGAAAGTGCATAAAACAAACAAACAAAAACAACCCATAAAACTTACAATTTTAGTAGGATTTTTACTGTTTTTAAATATCATTGCTAAAAATGTTTTTAAAATGAAAATCAATAATGTTATGAACTATTGACCAATTAAGGCTCTGATTGCTTCACATACATACATATATATATATATATATATATATATATATATATATATATATATATATATATATATATATATATATATATATATATATATATATATATATATATATATATATATATATATATATATATATACCCGCGACCCCAAAGGGAATAAGCGGTAGAAAATGGATGGATGGATATATATATATATATATAGAAAGTGCATAAAACAAAACAAACAAACAAAAACAACCCATAAAAAATATGTTTGACTTATTTTTATAATTTTTACAATTACAATTTTAGTAGGATTTTCACTGTTTTTAAATATCATTGCTGAAATTTTTTTTAAATGAAAATCAATAATGTTATGAATTATTTTTTAACATTTTTATAATTTGTACAATTACAATTACATTTTTAGTAGGATTTTTTAAAAACTCTTTTTAAATATTATTGCAGATTTTTTTTAAATGAAAATCAATGATGTTATGAATTATTGACATATTCAAGGCTCAATTAACTTTACATCAAATAGTCTACTTTGAAATATATTTGCGGAAAATATTGCACTTTTTTTGCATAAAACAAAACAAACAAAAACAACCCATAAAAAATAAAAAAATATGTTTGACTTATTTTTTAAATTTTTACAATTACAATTTTAGGAGGATTTTATTTTTATTTTTATTTTTTACTGTTTTTAAATAAAGTGGTTGAAGAAAATGTTTTTAAAATGAAAATCGACGATGTTATGAATTATTGACCAATTAAGGCTGAGATTGCTTCACATCAAATATTGCAATTTGAACATTTTTTGGGGAAAATATTGCATTGCAAACATTAAACATTAAAATAAACATTTTTTACTGACAGATAGATACGAAGTTAAGCATTACAAAAAAATATATATATATATTAATTTAAAAAAAAATGTATGACTGGAAGAAAAAAATCCATTTATTTATTTTGAAAATGAAAAATGTGAAACTGACCCCAGCATGCTTTTATTTTGTTGACAGTCCTGCTTTAAATGAGCAATCAGGTACTAATGATTATTATTAGGTAATAACAATCATGTGCTCGCAAACACTAGTTCATTGTTCCTACACTTTAACACAAACATTACAATAGAATAGTCAGAAAATAGACTAGTTTGTTGTTTTCCGCTGCTTTGGTGAGTTTGCAAACATGTCACGACCAAGAATGAAATATTTATTTAAAAAAATGTGCCGACATTTGTAAGTATTTTGCGTGGTTAAGCTAACTTATGGCGTCTTCTTAGCTGACTTATTGGATGTAAATATGGAAGATAATAAGTCAAAGGTGACTCATGTTAAGTGATTCGTGTCATTAGCGGGTAGTTTCAAACATTGTTGAAGGTTTAAGCAGGTTTAAACCCAACGTTGTTGCTCAATGGACAGAGTCACGCACCTGAGATGCTCGACAATTTTACAGTTTTACGTCGACATTTGACGTCCCCGTCATGAAAATACCTTTTTTTCGAGGACGTTTCCAGGAAGTAGTCAGGTCCAGATGCTAGAAAATGGCAAAGTTCCAAGAGAAGTCGGCTTGCTTCGCTGCAGTGGAGCCGTGACGACACCGAAGACTCCTTTTTACCCACCGTGAGTGGGTGGGGCTTCAGGGCCGTGAACGCAACACCGCTGCGTTCACGTGCTGTCAGGTTTTCTTGGTATTGAGCTAAACCCCGCGACCCCGAAAGGGGAAAGCGGTAAAAATGGATGGATGGACGTACTCCGCGAACAATAATGTGATTTCCCCCCCCTCTTTTATTGAATGCCACACATGTATTATATTCTTGGTATGTGCAAAGTTATGTGATTTCACTGATATTTGGGAAAATAATGACCGGAAATAGGACTTTGGTTTTAGGCATCTTTCTCACTATATTAACTATGGCCTTTACTGCCCCCTGCTGGACAGTACATGCTACCATCTGATTTATTTGAAAGGTTTCTCATATATATATATATATATATATATATATATATATATCCATCCATCCATCCATTTTCTACCGCTTGTCCCTTTTGGGGTCGCGGCGGGTGCTGGAGCCGATCTCAACTGCATTCAGGCGGAAGGCGGGGTACACCCTAGACAAGTCGCCACCTCATCGCAGGGCCAACACAGATAGACAGACAACATTCACACACTAGGGACCATTTAGTGTTACTGTTAGAATAATTGTTTCTAAATTATCACAAAAACTTTGTATTACATTGAGTTCCTAGCAGGGGGACGGGAGCTGTCTTTGAAACCTACCAAGAAGAAGGCTCGTAAAACTCCACTGTGTAAGGGGAAGAGCCACATGAAGGGTTTTCTGTTTTCTCTCATGTATGGTAATCAACAGAAAGATATTGTTCTAACCCAAGGACTTCAAAGCGGGCAGATGGCAGGGTCTGCCCAATTTCCAGACGAACTCTTTTTGAAGTATTTTATGGACCTCTTTTTGAAGTATTTTACGAACTCTTTTTGAACTGACCTTTCCTGTGAATTGTTTACGACATTTGTCCTTTGGCAACAAAGGTGGCCATGTGGTCGGGAGGGTCCAAATTCGAACTGGAAATGTTATTTTTTGGAAATATTAGCTCATTTGGAATTTGATGCCTGCAACATGTTTAAAAAAAGCTGGCACAAGTGGCAAAAAAGACTGAGAAAGTTGAGGAATGCTCATCAAACACTTATTTGGAACATCCCACAGGTGAACAGGCTAATTGGGAACAGGTTGCGTGCCATGATTGGGTATAAAAGCAGCTGCCATGAAGTGCTCAGTCATTCCCAAACAAGGACGGAGCGAGGGTCCCCACTTTGTAGACAAATGCCTGAGCAAATTGTTTAAGAACAACATTTCTCAACCAGCTATTGCAATGGAATTTAGGGATTTCGCCATCTACGGTCCGTAATATCATCAAAAGGTTCAGAGAATCTGGAGAAATCACTGCACGTAAGCGGCAAGGCTGAAAACCAACATTGATCATCACGTGAGTGCACTTCCTGTTTGTTTCAACTTGACAAGTTTATCGATCACTTTAAGCACAAACAGCACATCTTTTATGTTTAGCTCGTTTGTTTAAAGAGTAATATTTTCCTATAAGTTTAGATTCGGGAATTACCTTTTGTAATCGTCATGGGGAAAATACGTTAATGTCTGTTGTTTACATGTTAGCATTTAGGCACCTACTTCTTTTTCCTTCCGCACGTGATCAAGGACAAGATAGTTCACCCCCTTCTTCATTCTCGTTGGGGCACAAACGTGAATGCTCTTGTATGCAGATGGCAATTTATCGACGCTGGAAAACTTACTTTCTAAAAAATGGACTTATCACCTATCGGGCCAGGCCTACTTATCCCTTTCAAATTTGGCAAATATTTTCTCTTTTTTTTTGTGGCAATCTTGCAAGATAACTGGATAGCCCTCTAATACGTTGATCGCCAGCCAGGCATTAAAAAAATAGACCTAAAAATGAGCGATCATCAATTTTTCGTCACTTGATTGACATTCACGACACCCGAGGATCTTGTGAGATGACGCTGGCTGCTGCAAGGTCATTATTAAGAAAAAATGACCGACAGGAAGGCGAGAAACACTTTTTATTTCAACAGACTAGTCAAAACTCTAAAAATCGACAGCACAGTTCCTGTCTTCACAATAAAAGCCCCGCTTCATCCTGCCTGCGCTATCAAAATAAGAGTCTCGGAAAGCTGGCGTGCACAAGCTAGCAACCAACCACTTTCATGTTGTATTGGACAGAAAGGAGGACTTTTTTTTTCTCCTCCATTTGAAAATGTGGACTTTATTATATGGAAGTAGAATTGTCTCACAGCAACTTATATATATATATCAATATGATATTAATACATATATTAATAAATATACAAATAAATAAATAATTTGTATTTATAAACGCGTATTTGTAAATATATTTTTGAGATTTGAAAATATATACAAATAAAATGTATAAATATAAAAATGTGACAAACAAATAAATCAAGAATTTGTACAAATAAACGTGTATTTGTAAATATATTTTTGAGATTTTAATATAAATATGCTTGATTTTGTATTTGTATTGAATTTGCATATGTGGATAGCTTTTTTGATTTTGTGTCGATGAGACATTCCTCCCATAAACCAAATGCACAAATAAATGTGACCTACACAGTCCCCCTGAACAACCAGCAGAGGGCACTGCAGCCAGAGCGGTCTGGGTCACAGAGCATTATATGCATATCTTTACAGAGAGAACGCACAACGGGCCTGAGCTTGCTAATGTTAGCGTTGTATTAGCTAATGCTAATTTATCCAGTTAATCTGAAAGACCGTGCTAGCTAGTGCTTTTTTTTCTCCTCCATTTGAAAATGTGGACTTTATTATATGGAAGTAGAATTGTCTCACAGCAACTTATATATATATATCAATATGACATTAATACATATATTAACAAATATACAAATAAATAAATAATTTGTATTAATAAACGCGTATTTGTAAATAAATTTTTGAGATTTGAAAATATATACAAATAAAATGTATAAATATAAAAATGTGACAAACAAATAAATCAAGAATTTGTACACATAAACGTGTATTTGTAAATATATTTTTGAGATTTTAATATAAATATGCTTGATTTTGTATTTGTATTGAATTTGCATATGTGGATAGGTGTTTTGCTTTTGTGTCGATGAGACATTCCTCCCATAAACCAAATGCACAAATAAATGTGACCTACACACTCCCCCTGAACAACCAGCAGAGGGCACTGCAGCCAGAGCGGTCTGGGTCACAGAGCATTATATGCATATCTTTACAGAGAGAACGCACAACGGGCCTGAGCTTGCTAATGTTAGCAAGTCATCAACCAACTTATATTCTTGTCTTCATGATAGAAAGGAATCTATATGTGTTAAACATGCTTGTATTATCATTAAACACCTTTAACTTGTTAAAAATGTCTCTTTCATAAATAAATATAAATGATAAATATGAATGAGGTAGATCCCCTTGACTTGGTCAATAGAAAAGTAGCTCGCCTGCAGAAAAAGTGTGGGCACCCCTGCTCTGATAAGTCAATTACTGCCTTCTTCTGGATTAGAAAATGTAAATGAATGTATCTGATTTGATACATCAGGCTTTTTTAGGAAAAGACTAATTACACTGACGGTGTCAAACTAATTTTCATCGAGGGCAACATCGCAGTAATGGCTGCTTTAAAAAAAAAATCAAAAAAAATTACATTATGCATGCAGGTAATAACCTGTGATTAATCGAAATGCATATGCATTTGCTCATTAGATTTTTTTATGTATAACTTGCTTTAAAATCATAAATAAAGGGGAGAAGCAGATATTTAACTATTTGTTTGTAGCTCACAAAAATAGTTTTGCAATACAGTATATAAAAATATCATTGGCATGATGATTATTTGATCATGATCAATATTAAAAGTTTAAAATATGCTTCTTTTTTTCTGTCAAAATGGAAAGAACGAATGTATTTAGTAAAAATAAATAAATAAAATAAAGTATTTTATTGGCACCCATTTTTCCAGGCTTTTGCGGGCCAGAACCGGGCTTAAAAACGTATGTATCACATATGATACATTGGGTGATATAGGGTTAATACGCCGCAGAAACCATGTCTTAAGTCAGAATTTAAACGGAACTCAAATAATTGAAATACAATGTTGGTGGTACTTTGTCGAAAGGTTGGGATCTTTTGCTGTAAAGTATCGTACTTGGGGAAAAAAAACACGTCACCTTAGTATATTTGTACTTTATTGAAGTATGTGACAGTCATTGGCAGCCAATCAGTACACCAGTCGGACACACTTCAATCTAGCAGTTGAACAAACATTCTAGAAACTGTACACAAAAAAACACACACTTTTAGAGTTTGTGCACACTTTGGTGCGGCGTAGGTCTCCCGAACGCTTCAAAGTGGCCTCGTCAGTACACAGCACCGTTATTTTGGCGAGGAGGAAGTTAGTTACCACGGCAACTCCCTAAATAACCTGAAGAAAAATGTGCTCGGACAAAAAAAAAAAAAAAAGCACCATTTTCACACAAAAAAAAACATTAAAGGCACTTATTCCCCAGCTTTGGCGGTTTTGCACTCAGTGGAAATATTCAGTTTAAAATGATCTTTACAGTAATATACTCCTACGGTAAAGTCACAAGGATTCAAGTACCTGAATGCATCACGAGAGCGTAAAACATTATGTTACTGACACACAGGCTGTAAACACTTTTTCATTAAGTTATCTTCACAGTCATGTCAGAAATAAAAGGAAACGTACGTTTATTAATAATAATAATAATAATAATAATGCTTGACAGTCAATCATACAGTTAGTGCTTGCATTCATGGAATATATATTAACTAAAACATATAAATATGAACGATTGGGATGATCGGGAATTAGGTAGCTTGACTTCAATTCGGGAGGATTTAGGCTTGTAGTGGCGATATCCAATCACAGGATAGGGGGGATATTTTTTTCCTACGCTTTGAACCTTGCGTTTTATAAAACGGCGCGGCAAATTTTATGTATTATTCTTCGCTTATGGCCACAATGTGTTTGATAGTTTTCAGTCAACATAAGCAAAAAACACTGTACAGGTGTGTTATTGTTTGTGCTAAAGGTTGAAAATGTACTTCCTGTTTTTTAATGCCTTTAACCGGAAGTAAAACCGCCCATTTCTGCTCGAAAGGATTCTTCATTCGTCGCTCCAGGCCAACGTTTGTTAAGTTTTACAATTGAACTAAAATAATTCTCACTTCGCAAATACGTTTCATTCAACCGCAACATTGTTTGTGCCGTAGCGCCATATTTTGGGACGGGTTCGCTCACTTCGGGTGCTGCTGGGCGAATGTGAATTCTGGCTGTTTAAAGCTTCGAACCGGAAGCGGACGTGTGTAAGTTTTACAATGTAACTAAAACAATTCTCATGTGTGACGTCTGTGTTTTCATGCATATTTGTATGTGCTATTGTAATGCAATCCAGCTGGCGTCAGCTAATATGCTAACACGTCAACGAGGGTCTGTGTTAGCATTAGCTAACTTACAATGGCATTATTTTGCATTGTTTCTGTTACACAGATTCCTCAGTATAGTCACCAAAACGTCACCGTGGAGTTATCAAGTCTGTTGCGCAGCTAGTGGGTCCATGGCCATGACTTCTGTTTTGTTTGATCAACCGTTTTACTGCCCTGTTACAGACACCGTTTGGAAAGGTATGTAAATAAAAATGTCTGTGTAAATAAGTCATTTCACAACATATATATCTGCGGCTTCTATATGGAAAATATGTATTTATTCGAAAATGTAGTGGGTGTGGCTTATATAGTCTGGAAAATACGGTGAATGTTTGGTTTCATTGTGAGGCCATTTTAGTCAAATCAGACATGTTAGCGTGCTAAAGTGTATCTTCTTAAGGAGCACACCTGACTGCTGGTTGTTAGCATCAGGTGGACGGATGGCTGACGTCCAGTCTCCTCTGTGCCGAGCCCCGCCTTCGGGCTGCAGGCGCAACGCCGCTGCCCTCCACGGCGGTGCCAGGGGTCTGGAAGAAGGCTCTAGAAGATGGCGCGGGGGTTTCCTTGGGAGTGTGCGGGGTCTGTTGACGGATGGGAGATTCTTTCACAAAAATAGTTTTGCAATACAGTCTATAAAAATATAATTGGCATGACGATTATTTAATTATGATCATTATTAAAGGTTTAAAATCCATCCATTCATCCATTTTCTACCGCTTGTCCCTTTTGGGGTCGCGGGGGGGGGGGGGGGGGGGGGGCTGGAGCCTATCTCAGCTCCAATCGGGCGGAAGGCGGTGTACACCCTGGACAAGTCGAAGCATTTAGTAAAAATAAATAAATAAAATAAGGATTTTATTGAAACCTATTTTTTCCAGGCTTTCGCGGGCCACATAAAATGATGCAGCGGGCCAGAACTGGGCTCAAAAACGTATGTATCACTTATGATACTTATGAACGTATGTATCACTTATGATACTTATGAATGTATGTATCACTAATGATACTTATGAACATATGTATCACTTATGAACGTATGTATCACTTATACTTATGAACGTATGTATCACTAATGATACGTATGAACGAATGTATCACTAATGATACGGTTGAACGTATGTATCACTTATGAACGTAAGCATCATTTATGAAGGTATGTATCACTTGTGATACTTATGAATGTATGTATCAATAATGGTTCTTATGAACGTATGTATCACTTATGATACTTATGAATGTGTGTATCACTTATGAATGTATGTATCACTAATGATACGTACAAACCTATGTATCACTAATGATAGGTATGAACGTATGTATCACTTATGAATTTATGTATCACTAATAAATGTATGTATCACTTATGATACTTATGAAGGTATGTATCACTAATGATACTTATGAATGTATGTATCACTTTTGATACTTATAAATGCATGTATCACTGATACTTATGAACGTATGTATCACTTATGAAGGTATGTATCACTTATGATACTTATGAATGTATGTATCACTAATGGTACTTATGAACGTATGTATCACTTATGATACTTATGAACGTATGTATCACTTATGAACGTATGTATCACTTGTGATACTTATGAAGGTATGTATCACTTATGATACTTATGAAGGTATGTATCACTAATGGTACTTATGAAAGTATGTATCACTAATGATACGTATGAACGAATATACCACTAATGATACGTATGAAGGTATGTATCACTTATGAACGTATGTATCACCTATGAAGGTATGTATCACTTATGATACTTATGAAGGTATGTATCACTTATGATACTTATGAAGGTATGTATCACTAATGGTACTTATGAAAGTATGTATCACTTATGATTCTTATGAACGTATGTATCACTAATGATACGTATGCGCGTATGTATCACTAATAATACGTATGAACGCATGTATCACTTATGATACTTATAAACGTATGTTTCACTAATGATACTTATGAACGTATGTATCACTTATGATACTTATGAACGTATGTATCACTTATGATACTTATGAACCTATGTATCACTAATGATACTTATGAACATATGTATCACTTATGATACTTATGAACGTATGTATCACTAATGATACTTATGAACACATGTATTACTGATACTTATGAACGTATGTATCACTTATGATACTTATGAACATATGTATCACTTATGATACTTATGAACGTATGTATCACTAATGATACTTATGAACACATGTATTACTGATACTTATGAACGTATGTGTCACTAATGATACTTATGAACGTATGTATCACTTATGAACATATGTATCACTAATGATACTTATGAACATACGTATCACTTATGAACGTATGTATCACCTATAATACATCGAAGTGTTTCAAGTCGGGGTCGGTCCTTACCAGTGGCAGCGGCGTGGTCGCACGGGCGGTGTGAGGGTGCGCCGGCGGAGAATGGGCGAACTCTGCTCCGCGGCCGCCCCGCCCGCTTTGCTCCGGCGTCGTTGGCGAGGAAACGGGCGCCATCTGGCCCACCTGTGGTGCCGCCGCCACCATGAAGTGGGCGGGCAGGTTGAAACTCACTTTGGGGTCGGCCGCGTCAGCCAGCAGCGGGTAGTGGGAGAGGGCGGACGAAGGCACCAGGATGTAGGGCAGCATGGGGGAGACGGCGCCGGGTGGGAGGGGGAGGTGGGCGGGCGGCTGGCCAGAAGGGAGGAGGAAGTTGAGACTTTTCAGACCTGCAAAATGTGGAGAAGTGAAGTGAATTATATTTATATAGCGCTTTTCTCTAGTGACTCAAAGCGCTTTTACATAGTGAAACCCAATATCTAAGTTACATTTAAACCAGTGTGGGTGGCACTGGTGGCTAAAGTGTCTTGCCCAAGGACACAACGGCAGTGGCTAGGATGGCGGGAGCGGGGATTGAACCTGGAACCCTCAAGGAGTTAGAAACCTCAGTTTGGTAAAAATAACCACACGTGAACTACTGTGAATTCCAGCCGCTATTTTTTTCCCTACGCTTTGTACCCTGCGGCTTAGAAAACGGTGCGGCTAATTGATGGATTTCCCCCCCCGCGAATAGTTTCCATTAAACACATGCAAAGACACTTAAACCGTGTGTTATTGCTAGCAAAAATGCTAGTTTAAAAACATTAGCATACCTTACATTAACATGCTAATATAGGAGAAGTTAGCATACTTTAAACATACAAAATTAACTAAAATGCTAGCATAAAAACATTAGCACGCTAAAACAAATACAATTAGCAAAAATGCTAGTTTAAAAACATTAGCATACCTAACGTTAACATGCTAATATAGGAGAAGTTAGCATACTTTAAACATACAAAATTAACTAAAATGCTAGCATTTTTGCTAATTGTATTTGTTTTAGCATGCTAATGTTTTTAGGCTAGCATTTTAGTTAATTTTGTATGTTTAAAGTATGCTAACTTCTCCTATATTAGCATGTTACGTTAGGTATGCTAATGTTTTAATACCAGCATTTTGGCTAATTTTATTTGTTTTAGCATGCTAATGTTTTTGGGCTACCTTTTTATTAATTTTGTATGTTTAAAGTATCCTAACTTCTCCAATATTAGCATGTTAACGTTAGGTATGCTAATGTTTTAATACTAGCATTTTTGCTAATTGTATTTGTTTTAGCATGCTAATGTTTTTAGGCTAGCATTTTAGTTCATTTTGTATATTTAAAGTATGCTAACTTCTCCTATATTAGCATGTTAACAATAGGTGTGCTAATGTTTTAATACCAGCATTTTTGCTAATTGTATTTATTTTAGCATGCTAATGTTTTTGGGCTACCTTTTTGTTAATTTTGTATGTTTAAAGTATCCTAACTTCTCCAATATTAGCATGTTAACGTTAGGTATGCTAATGTTTTGATACTAGCATTTTTGCTAATTGTATTTGTTTTAGCATGCTAATGTTTTTAGGCGACCTTTTTGTTAATTTTGTATGTTTAAAGTATGCTAACTTCTCCTATATTAGCATGTTACGTTAGGTATGCTAATGTTTTAATACCAGCATTTTTGCTAATTGTATTTGTTTTAGCATGCTAATGTTTTTAGGCTACCTTTTTGTTAATTTTGTATGTTTAAAGTATCCTAACTTCTCCAATATTAGCATGTTAACGTTAGATATGCTAATGTTTTAATACTAGCATATTTGCTAATTGTATTTGTTTTAGCATGTTAATGTTTTTAGATGACCTTTTTGTTAATTTTGTATGTTTAAAGCATGCTAATTCATCCTATATTAGCATGTTAATGTTAGGTATGCTAATGTTTTAATACTAGCATTCTTGCTAATTATATTTGTTTTAGCATGCTAATGTTTTTATGCTAGCATTTTAGTTAATTTTGTATGTTTTGTATGTATGTGATGTCTGTAGGAGTGCTTTCATGCATGTTTGTACGTGTTATCGTAATATACTCAAGCTAGCGTCGTTAGCATTAGCTAACATGCTAATAAGTGTGTTGGTATCAATCAACTTACAACGGCATTCTTTTTGTATTGTTTCAGTTTCACAAATTCCTCAGTAAATTCACCAAAACGTCACCGTTTAGCTGACTGGAGAACTGACTTCTGTTTTGTTGGATCAGCCGTTTTACTGCCTTGTAACAGACCCCGTTTGGAAACAATTAAGCTATGTAAATAAACATTTACAGAATATTTCTGTGTATATACCTCATTTCACAACGTGCATATCTGCGGCTTGTATGTATATTATAAGATTTAAGGAAAGTCTGGAAAATACGGTCGCTGTTTTGAGATCCCACGGTGGCTTTACCTGCATTGTTTGGTACGTAGAGGTAGTGCGAGGGCAGGGTGGTTGGGGTGCTCTCATCGGATGCTAGTGAGCACACGCCGCTTTGACTCTCTTTCTGCGGGAAACAAAACAGGAAGTTCAGTTTAGTTACACCTGTTGCAAAAAGTATAACTGGCCTGGTGACTGCCAAGGGCGAACATCGAGTACCTTGACGCAGACAAAGCAGAGACAGGGCAATATCACGAGTTGTCAGCACATTTGCATTTCTGAATACTCATATATTGTGTCTAACTGGGGCTGCTGAAATTACACCCCCCTTCCTTCAGAAGCAGCCTCAGCGACGTAACCAGGGACCTCCCGAATAAATAGAGGAGCACGAGGCCTGTGCCTTAGAGCATAGGTTGGAACTGAGGGTACAGCCCAATACGTCTCTCCTCATTGAGCAAAATTGAACTCTGTCTCTGCATGATTCCTTGCTTCTTGTCTGTTTAATAGATGTCATCATTGTTTGAGTATGAAAAAGCCATGATTTTTAGGTTTAATCGAGTACAATTAGTAAAAACGCTAGCATAAAAACATTAGAATGCTAGAACACATACAATTAGCAATAATGCTAGCATAAAAACATTAGCATGCTAATACAGGAGAAGTTAGCATACTTTAAACATAAAAACATTAGCACGCTAAAACAAATACAATTGGCAAAAATGCTAGTATAAAAACATTGGCATACCTAACGTTAACATGCTAATATAGGAGAAGTTAGCATACTTTAAACATACAAAATTAACTAAAATGCTAGCATAAAAACATCACGCTAAAACAAATACAATTAGCAAAAATGCTAGTATTAAAACATTAGCATACCTAACGTTAACATGCTAATATAGGAGAAGTTAGCATACTTTAAACATGCAAAATTAACAAAAAGGTAGCCTAAAAACATTAGCACGCTGAAACAAATAACATTTGCAAAAATTCTAGTTTAAAAACATTAGCATACCTAACGCTAACATGCTAATATAGGCGACGTTAGCATACTTTAAGCATACAAAATCATCTAAAATGCTAGCCTAAAAACATTAGTACGCTAAAACAAATAAAATTAGCATACTTTAAGCATACAAAATCATCTAAAATGCTAAAATGCAAACATTAGTATGCTAAAACAAATACAATTAGCAAAAATGCTAGTATTAAAACATTAGTATACCTAACGTCAACATGCTAATATAGGAGAAGTTAGCATACTTTAAACATACAAAGGTAACTAAAATGCTAGCCGAAAAACATTATCATGCTAAAACAAATACAATTAGCAAAAATGCTAGTTTAAAAACATTAGTATACCTAACGTTAACATGCTAATATAGGAGAATTTAGCATACTTTAAACATACAAAATTAACCAAAATGCTAGCCTAAAAACATTAGTACGCTAAAACAAATAAAATTAGCAAAAATGCTAGTTTAAAAACATTAGCATACCTAATGCTAACATACTAATATAGGAGTTGTTAGCATACTTTAAACATACACAATTAACTAAAAGGTAGCCTAAAAACATTAGCACGCTAAAACAAATAAAATTAGCAAAAATGCTAGTTTAAAAACATTAGCATACCTAACGCAAACATGCTAATATAGGAGAAGATAGCATACTTTAAACATACACAATCATCTAAAATGCTAGCCTACAAACATTAGCATGCTAAAACAAATACCATCAGCATGTATGAACATTTAGACGTGGCAACACCCATACTTACTTGGCTTCTCTTCACTGCCAGCTCTTCCTCCTCGTCCTCCCTCCTCCTTTTCCTCCCGTCCCCGGGCAACCGGGGGCCCTCCGCGGGCCCCTCTGCCGGGCTCCTGGGGGGGGGCTTGTACAGCATGACCACAGAGGGCTGGGCCATGTACGCCAGGCAGGGGGGCGACGAGGAGAGGGTGAAGAGCTGCTCGGGGTGCACCAGCAGGGTGGAGGAGGGTGGCGCCAACGCGCTGCTGGCACTGCAGGCGGGAGAGAAAATGTTGAAAATATTTTTAAAAAAGGATTTAAAAAAAAGTCAGTGTACAAACAAAAACATGAAAAATAATCATAAATATTTCAATAAAATAACAATTGACTGAAATATTTAAGAATATATTTTGAAAATAACAGTTACACAATAAAACATGAGAAATAAATAATAAGAATTAAAAATACAGTATTTTAAATAATACATATATATATAATTATTATATATTATAAATAAGATCAGTAAAATAACCATTTACCCACAATTCTAAGATTCTAAAATATGTATATAGTATTAAATATAATAACATTGATTATTTTATTTATAGGCACATTTTTAATTAATTAAAAACATTTTTAATTATTATTATTTTATTTTTTTAACGACGGTAAACAAAGACTTTTTTTTTTAAATGATGTGAATTGGCATCAATGACAAATAATAAAATCTAATAACAATTTAAAAATATTTTAAATAATTCGAAAATAATATTTATACAATATTAAAAATAATAGTAACAATAATACTAATTATTGCTTTATTTATGGGCACATTTTAAGGACCCATGGTCACAATGGGTACAATGCATTTTTAAACATTTTAAATATAATGTGAATTGGCATCAATAAAAGAAATACAAAAAAATATTAAAAATACTTAAAGTCTTTGTACAAAGAAGTTGTACACAAATACAACAAAAATAAAATCTATTACAAAATATTTTAAATAACATCAGTAAAATTACTATTTACCAACATTTTAAGAATATATTTTGAAAATAACATTTACACAATAAGCATACATTTTTTTCCATATTAACACTACCAAATGTCAATAATACAAAACAACCTTTTATTATGTACCCGGTACTTCTTTCTAGGTCATTCAAGTCCTTGTACAATTAGTATACAAATACAACATGAGATACAAATAATAAGAATTAAAAATACAGTATTTTATATCATATATATATATATATATATATATATATATATATATATATATATATATATATTAAATAAGATCAGTAAAATTACCATTTACCCAAAATTTTTAGATTCAAAAATGTATTTTTGAAACATGTATATAGTATTAAATATAATAACATTGATTATTTTATTTATAGGCATATGTTTTATTAATAAAAAAAATAAATTTAAACGACGGTAAACAAAAACAATTTTAAAAAAATGATGTGAACTGGCATCGATGAAAAATAATAAAATCTAATAACAATTTTAAAATGTTTTAAATAATTCGAAAATAATATATATACAGCATTAAAAATAATAGTAATAATAATAATAACTATTATTTTATTTATAGGCACATTTTAAAGACCCATGGTCACAATGGGTACAATACATTTTAAACATTTTAAAGATAATGTGAATTGGCATCAATAAAATAAATACAAAAAATTATTAAAAATACTTAAAGTAATTAAAGTCTTTGTACAAAGAAGTTGTACACAAATACAACATAAAAATAAAATCTAATACAAAATATTTTAAATAACGTCAGTAAAATTACTATTTACCAAGATTATATTTCGATAATAATAGTTGTACAGTATTAAAAAAAAAGTTATAATAATAATACGAATGATTATTTTATTTATAGGCATATTTTAAGGACCCATGGTCACATACTGTACAATCAATTTAAAAAAACAATGACGTAAACAAAAACATAAAAAAAAAAAAATGATGTGAATTGGCATCAATAAAATAAATAATAAAAAATACTTTAAGTAATTTAAGTCTGTACAAAGAAGTTGTACACAAATACAACATGAAAAATAAAATCTAATAATTAAAAAATATTTCAAATATTTCGAAAATAATATTTATACAGTATTAAAAATAATAGTAATAATACTAATACTAATGATTATTTTATTTATAGGCACATTTTAAAGACCCATGGTCACAATGGATACAATCAATTTGAAACATTTTAAAAACAATGACGGTAAACAAAAACATTTTAAAAATGATGTGAATTGGCATCAATAAAATAAAAAATAAAAAATACTTTAAGTAATTAAAGTCTTTGTACAAGCAAGTTGTACACAAATACAACATGAAAAATAAAATGTAATAATTAAAAAATATTTCAAAGAATTCAAAAATAATATTTATACAGTATTAAAAATTATAGTAATAATAATACTAATTATTATTTTATTTGTAGGCACATTTTAAAGACCCATGGTCACAATGGGTACAATCTATTTGAAACATTTTACAAACAATGACGGTAAACAAAAACATTTTAAAAATGATGTGAATTGGCATCAATAAAATAAAAAATAAAAAATACTTTAAGTAATTAAAGTCTTTGTACAAGCAAGTTGTACACAAATACAACATGACATGAAAAATAAAATCTAATAATTAAAAAATATTTTAAATAATTCGAAAATAATATTTATACACTATCAAAAATAATAACAATAATAATACTAATGATTATTTTATTTATAGGCACATTTTAAAAGACCCAGTACAATGAATTTGAAACATTTTAAAAACAATGACGGTAAACAAAAACATTTTAAAAATGATGTGAATTGGCATCAATAAAATAAATAACAAAAAATATTTTAAGTAATTAAAGTATTTGTACACAAATACAACATGAAAAATAAAATTAAATAACAATTATAAATAAATAAATGGGTTGTACTTGTATAGCGCTTTTCTACCTTCAAGGTACTCAAAGCGCTTTGACACTACTTCCACATTTACCCATTCACACACACATTCACACACTGATGGAGGGAGCTGCCATGCAAGGCGCTAACCAGCACCCATCAGGAGCAAGGAGAAGTGTCTTGCTCAGGACACAACGGACATGACAAGGTTGGTACTAGGTGGGGATTGAACCAGGGACCCTCGGGTTGCGCACGGCCACTCTTTCACTGCGCCACGCCGTCCCAATTATAATATATTTTAAATAACATCAGTAAAATTACCAATTACCCAAATTTTAAGAATTAAGAATATGTTTTGAAAATAAAGTAATAGTAATAATACTAATGATTATTTTATTTATAGGCACATTTTAAGGACCCATGGTCACAATGGGTATGATAAATTTGAAATATTTTAAAAACAATGACCGTAAACAAAAACATTTTAAAAATATTGTGAATTGGCATCAATAAAATAAATAATAAAAAATACTTTAAGTAATTAAAGTCTTTGTACAAGCAAGTTGTACTTAAATACAACATGAAAAATAAAATGTAATAATTAAAAAATATTTTAAATAATTCGAAAATAATATTTATACAGTATTAAAAATTATAGTAATTTATAATATACATTATAAAACATACTTTTATGTAATTAAAGTCTTTGTACAAAGAAGTTGTACACAAATACAATACGAAAAATAAATTAAAATAACATTTACAAAATATTTTAAATAACATCAGTAAAATTACCATGTTTTCAAAATAACTATTAAGTAATAATAATAATACTAAGGATTATTTTATTTATAGACACATTTTAAGGACCTATGGTCACATACAGTATAATCAATTTAAAACATTTTAAAAACACTGACGGTAAACAAAAACATTAAAAACAATTTGTGAATTAGTATCAATTAAATACAAATTATTTTTTAAACCTTTCTTATACCCACTAAAGTGCATCTATTTTGCACTTCTACACCAGTGTGGGAGGCACGGGGAGGAAGGCGGGTAAAGTGTCTTGCCCGAGGGCACGGCGGCAGTGCCTAAGATGGCGCGAGCTGGATTCTTAGCAGGAACTCTCAAGTCTCTCTACCATCTGAGCCACACTGTCCGTTTCACATGTAACAATCATACGCAACTGTGGTGTGAGCAGAACTCACCCTTTGGGGTCGGCGAACGTCAGAGTGGCCTCGTCGGCGCCCGTCCTCCTGGAATAATCCAGCGGCTGATGCCGACATCCTGATGGGAGAGAAGAAGACCATGAGAACCACGCTCTCTCGTGTGTTGAGTGCGATTGCACCGTCACTCGCCTGCTGGCTCCCTGTGCGGGCTGCTGGGGGCAGAGCTGACCCGCCGATGGGCGGCCGCAGACGTGGGCGCGGCGTTGAAGGAGGCGTGGCGAACCATCCTGGCTTTTCTTGGGTCCTGGCCCGCTATTGGCGGGCAGGACGGAAGCGGGGCGAGGTCTGCTGCAGATAATAATACGGATTAGATACTCAGAAAGGTCTTAAATGGCCTCCTTTAATTGGTCTGACGGGCGCACCTGAAGGACTGGCCTTGTTGAAGTGGACCGGCCCCAGCCAGCGAAAAGCCGGCTTCCTGCCTCGCTCCTCTCGCACGTGCACCTTCTGGATGAGGCCCAGGCTGGTCAGCACGTTGGCGATGTCGTACAGGCGGCGCACCTTGGCTGACGAACCACACAGTTTAATTTATTAGACTCGGCACAAACCACAAGGAGGGAGGGCCACTTTCACATTTGGACCCACACGCTACCTGGGAATCCACTGACTGATTGATTGATACTTTTATTAGTAGATTGCACAGTACAGTACATATTCTGTACAATTGACCACTAAATGGTAACACCTGTCGGAGGCAGATATTTACATATATCCGAATTTAAGTGTTAGTTCTTTTTATTTCATAATCATATTACAAAACAGCTAGTGTTTTTCTTCCAATTGTGGTCTTTTGGTTGTCTGCAAAACTGTGTGCTTAACCTTGAGTGAGGAATGTTAGAGAGAGAGATAATGGGCATGTGTTTTGGCTGGAGAGACATGACTGCCAGGGGGGGAGGAAGAGAGACTTAAGAGGGGAGAGGGTTTTGTCGGGGGTGGGGGGGGCAGACCATCTTGGCGGCGCGATTGAATGTTCTATGCTGGACTGGTCTCAATGTGTATGCAAAGCTTTGCAAATATATTACAAAATACCTATTCTGTCTCTGGTGGTTTTTCTACTCAGCTTTAAGTGTCGTAAAGAGCTTGGGAGCGACTTGTGACTTGAATTCCCTGGGAGGAACAACTGGTCCAAAACGCAACACACCCCAATAAGTTTTTCAACTTGTTTAAGTCGGGGTCCACTTAAATTGATTCATGATACATATATATACTATCATCATAATACAGTCATCACACAAGATAATCATCAGAGTATATACATTGAATTAGTCCAATGTTCCCTCTAATTTTTCATGTGTGTGAGCAAACGCAAAAACTCCCTGAGCATTCAGTGGAGCCCATGTGAGCAACATCACACGTGCACACTGTGGCTACACCAGCAGCACACCTGTCCCAAACCTGACTAAATAACAAGTTCAATCTCCATCCATCCATCCATTTTCTACCGCTTGTCCCTTTCGGGGTCGCTGGAGCCTATCTCAGCTGCATTCCTGGACAAGTCGCCATCTCATCGCAGGGCCAACACAGATAGACAGACAACATTCTCTTACTATTATAATCAAATGACAGCAGTCATTTCCATTTCTAATATAAGTGTTTAGGCCCACTTACAATGACAATAACAAAAAATATTGTTTTTCATGAACTGTGTACTTGTATTGTTTGTCTGGGTGGAGGTCCTGCTCTGGAAATAATTTGTACCCCTTTCAGACATTGCATTTAGTTCCCATTAAAACATTCACATGTTGCACAATGAGATATAAGCTGGGGATCATGTGTACATTCCTGCAACTTCCTGTTTGTAAAAAATATATTTTTATTAGTATTTATTTAATATACTAACAGCATTTCATGATTAATATTTATACATTAAGATTCCTAATAAATGACACTAGAATAAGCACACATTTGATTGGTAAATCATAGTGTAACGACCTGGAATTACACTTTAAGTGTGGTGTTGGAGTTGTCCGGCTTTTTGTGTGGCTGTAAACGCATCACTGGCTAAGTGCCATATGTGCATGTGTTGGCGCAAGTGAGAAAGAGCGAGCGGCTGCTGTTGATATAACAAAGTTGCTTTTGGTCTGGTTTGTACTGCAGAAAATGAACACTTTTGCTAGATATCATTTTTTTTACTAATGTTTTGGTGATGTGTTTATGGCCGACAATAAAGAGTTTTGCTCAATAAAGTGATCGATGGAATTCATGTCCTCAAAGCGTCTCGACAGACGTTACAATATTTGAACAATTATGACGAAAACTGTTTTCTCTGTCGTGTCCGCGTCGTGCCGAAAATTGTTATGCGCTTATTTTTTTTATTTGATTTTGTGCGTGGCATAGATTTGCCGTGCGCAGAGGACGCTTGAGCAGTGCGCAATTGCACAGGCGCACACCTTAGAGGGAACGTTGATCATCAGAGTATATACATTGAATTGTTTACATTATTTACAATCTCTTTACATTATTTACAATCAGCCGAGGTGGGAAATAATGGAATTTTAGATGGGCGATTGTAAAATGGATTGTTAAACATCAATAATTAATATATTTATGGTAAATAAAGTAATGCAGACAGTTGTCAAATGTGTCTGACTGCACCCACCCAGCTCCTTATTTTAGAGCACTTATATTCCCGTTGTGCACACATTTCCTTTAATTTAATAAATGTAATAGGAATTAGTTTAACTGTTTCTTATAACAAGTGCACTGTTTTTCCATATTTTAGAGCACTTATGTTCCCGTTTTGCACACATTTCCTTTAATTGAATAAATGTCTTGGGAATTAATGTAACTGTTTCTTATTACAAGTGCACTGTTTTTACTTGTTTTAGAGCACTTATGTTCCAATTTTGGACACATTTTCTTTAATTTTATAAATGTCATGGGAATTAATTTAACTGTTTCTTATTACAAATGCACTGTTTGTCCTTATTCTAGAGCACTTATGTTCCCGTTTTGCACACACTTCCTTTAATTTAATAAATGTCAAGGAATTAATTTAACTGTTTCTTATTAAACGTGCACTGTTTGTCCTAATTTTAGACCACTTACCTGTATATTCCAGTTTTGCACACATTTCCTTTAATGTAATAAATGTCATGGGAATTATTTTAACTGTTTCTTATTACAAGTGCACTGTTTTTCCTTATTTTAGACCACTTATGTTCACATTTTGCTCACATTTCCTTGAATTGAATAAATGTCACAAGAATTAATTTAACTGTTTCTTATTACAAATGCACTGTTTTTCCTTATTCTAGAGCACACATTTCCTTTAATTGAATACTTACTTACTTATTTTAGGGCACTTATGTTCCCGTTTTGGACACATTTCCTTTAATTTAATAAATGTAATAGGAATTAATTTAACTGTTTCGTATATCAAATGCACTGTTTTTCCTTATTTTAGAGCACTTATGTTCCCATTTTGCACACATTTCCTTTAATTTAATAAATGTACCGGTAATAGGAATTAATTTACCTGTTTCTTATTACAAGTGCACTGTTTTTCCTTATTCAAGAAAACTTATGGTCTCGTTTTGCACACATTTCCTTTAATTTAATAAATGTCATGGGAATTAATGTAACTGTTTCTTAATACAAATGCACTGTTTTTCCTTATTTTAGACCACTTATATTCCAGTTTTGCACACACTTCCTTTAATTTAATAAATGTCAAGGAATTAATTTAACTGTTTCTTATTACACGAGCACTGTTTGTCCTAATTTTAGACCACTTACCTGTATATTCCAGTTTTGCACACATTTCCTTTAATGTAATAAATGTCATGGGAATTATTTTAACTGTTTCTCATTACAAGTGCACTGTTTTTCCATATTTTAGAGCACTTATGTTCCCGTTTTGCACACATTTCCTTTAATTGAATACATGTCTTGGGAATTAACTGTTTCTTATTATAAATGCACTGTTTTTACTTATTTTAGGGCACTTATGTTCCTGTTTTGCATACATTTCCATTAATTTAATAAATGTCTTGGGAATTAATTTACCGTATTTTTCGGACTATAAGTTGCAGTTTTTTACATAGTTTGGCCGGGGGTGCGATTTATACTCCGGAGCGACTTATGTGCGAAATTATTAACACACTACCGTAAAATGTCAAATAATATTATTTAGCTCATTCCCGTAAGAGAATAGACGTACAAGATTTCATGGGATTTAGCGATTAGAATAGGCCAGTATCGGTCAGTATAGCATGTTCTATATGTTATAGTTATTTGAATGACTCTTACCATAATATGTTGCGTTAACATACCAGTTGGTTATTTATGCCTCATATAACGTACACTTATTCAGCCTGTTGTTCACTATTCTTTATTTATTTTAAATTGCCTTTCAAATGTCTATTCTTGGTGTTGGCTTTTATCAAATAAATTTCCCCCCAAAAATGCGACTTATACTCCAGTGCGACTTATATGTGTTTTTCCTTCTTTATTATGCATTTTTGGCCGGTGCGACTTATACTCCGGAGCGACTTGTACTTCGAAAAATACCGTAACTGTTTCTTAATACAGGTGCACTGTTTGTCCTTATTTTAGAGCACTTATATTCCAGTTTTGCACACATTTCCTTTAATTTAATAAATGTCAAAGAATTAATTTAACTGTTTCTTATTACAAGTGCACTGTTTGTCCTAATTTTAGATCACTTATATTCCAGTTTTGCACACATTTCTTTTAATGTAATAAATGTCATGGGAATTATTTTAACTGTTTTTTATAAGTGCACTGTTTTTCCTTATTTTTGAGCACGTATATTCCAGTTTTGCACACATTTCCTTTAATTTAATACTTACTTACTTATTTTAGGGCACTTATGTTTCTGTTTTGGACACATTTCCTTTAATTTAATAAATGTAATAGGAATTCATTTAATCCTTATTTTAGAGCACTCATGTTCCAGTTTTGCACACATTTCCTTTAATTGAATAAATGTCATGAGAATTAATTTAACTGTTTCTTATTACAAGTGCACTGTTTTTCCTTATTTTTGAGCACGTATATTCCAGTTTTGCACACATTTCCTTTAATTTAATACTTACTTACTTATTTTAGGGCACTTATGTTTCTGTTTTGGACACATTTCCTTTAATTTAATAAATGTAATAGGAATTCATTTAACTGTTTCTTATAACAAATGCACTGTTTTTCCATATTTTAGAGCACTTATGTTCCCGTTTTGCACACATTTCCTTTAATTGAATACATGTCTTGGGAATTAATGTAACTGTTTCTTGTCATAAATGCACTGTTTTTACTAGAGATGTCCGATAATATCGGCAGGCCGATATTATCGGCCGATAAATGCTTTAAAATGTAATATCGGAAATTATCGGTATCGTTTTTTATTATTATCGGTATCGTTTTATTTATTTATCTATATTTTTTATTTTTATTAAATCAACATAAAAAACACAAGATACACTTACAATTAGTGCACCAACCCAAAAAAAAAGGGTTGTTTCTTTCTGTTATTAATATTCTGGTTCCTACATTATATATCAATATATATCAATACAGTCTGCAAGGGATACAGTCCGTAAGCACACATGACAGTTAATTTGACTCATTTTTATTCATTACTAGTTTTTATGTAACTGTTTTTATATTGTTTTATTTTCTTTTTTATTCAAGAAAATGTTTTTAATTTATTTATCTTATTTTTTTATTTTTTTAAAAGGACCTTATCTTCACCATACCTGGTTGTCCAAATTAGGCATATTAATGTGTTAATTCCACGACTGTATATATTGGTATCGGTTGATATCGGTATCGGTAATTAAAGAGTTGGACAATATCGGAATATCGGATATCGGCAAAAAGCCATTATCGGACATCCCTAGTTTTTAATTATTTTAGGGCACTTATGTTCCTGTTTTGTATGTAATGAGAATTAATGTTACATTAATGTCCCGTTTTGGACACATTTCCTTTAATTTAATAAATGTAATAGGAATTAATGTAACTGTTTTTTATTACAAGTGCACTGTTTTTACTTATTTTAGGGCACTTTTGTTCCCATTTTGCACACATTTCCATTAATTTAATAAATGTCTTAGGAATTAATTTAACTGTTTCTTGTTACAAGTGCACTGTTTTCCCTTAATTTAGACCACTTATATTCCAGTTTTGTACACATTTTCTTTAATTTAATGAATGTAATAGGAATTAATTTAACTGTTTCTTATTACAAGTGCACTGTTTTTCCTTATTTTAGGGCACTTATGTTCCCGTTTTGTACACATTTCCTTTAATTGAATAAATGTCATGAGAATTAATGTTTCATTAATGTTCCGTTTAAGACACATTTCCTTTAATTTAATAAATGCAATAGGAATTAATTTAACTGTTTCTTTTAACAAATGCACTGTTTTCCCTTATTTTAGACCACTTATATTCCAGTTCTGCACACATTTCCATTAATTTAATAAATGTCTTAGGAATTAATTTAACTGTTTCTTGTTACAAGTGCACTGTTTTCCCTTATTTTAGACCACTTATATTCCAGTTTTGCACACATTTCCTTTAATTTAATAAATGTCAAGGAATTTATTTAACTGTTTCTTATTACAAGTGCACTGTTTTTCCTTATTTTAGGGCACTTATGTTCCCGTTTTGTACACATTTCCTTTAATTGAATAAATGTCATGATAATTAATTTAACTGTTTCTTAGTACAAGTGCACTGTTTTCCCTTATTTTAGACCACTTCTTTTCCAGTTTTGCACACATTTCCTTTAATTTAATAAATGTCAAGGAATTTATTTAACTGTTTCTTTTTACAAGTGCACTGTTTTTCCTTAATTTAGAGCACTTATGTTCCCGTTTTGCACACTATTTCGTATATGTCATGCAAATTAATTGAACTGTATCTTATTACAAATGCCCTGTTTTTAAAAGTTGCAAGTTAAGAATGCTTATTTAGTGAAACCAAAACATTTAAAACTGCTTAAATTTTCACGAATTAAAGATGCATCAATAATCAATATTTAATCAGATCGTGAGGTGGCCTAAGATTCCCACTTCTAGATACCGGTGCTCAACGGTACCAATTTTCACTGCTTTCGATTTTTTCCCCCCCATTTTCAATAATAACATCAATTTTCTTTAATGCGACATTTGAAAAATTAGCTAATTATGATAACTTCTGTCCAATTGTTGTAGCTTGTTTTAATTTCACATTTCTGAGTCGATTTCTTTGGGGACTTTAAAAATTGCAATGTAACCTAGTAACAGTCTGGCTGAATCTGCTCTCAGTGCTGCTGGAGTGACAGCCAAGTGTAAGAGAGAGGGATGTAACAATTTGAAAATGTTATATCACACTGATTATGACCAAAATGATCACAGTTTTCATAATCGCGGTGTTGTTGAACGTGCTTAAAAAGTACTTTTAAAAAAAAATTATTGTACAAACCCCGTCTCCATATGAGTTGGGAAATTGTGTTAGATGTAAATATAAACGGAATGCAATGATTTGCAAATCATTTTCAACCCATATTCAGTTGAATATGCTACAAAGACAACATATTTGATGTTCAAACTGATAAACATTTTTTTTTTTTTTGCAAATAATCATTAACTTTAGAATTTGATGCCAGCAACACGTGACAAAGAAGTTGGGAAAGGTGGCAATAAATACTGATAAAGTTGAGGGATGCTCATCAAACACTTATTTGGAACATCCCACAGGTGAACAGGCAAATTGGGAACAGGTGGGTGCCATGATTGGGTATAAAAGTAGATTCCATGAAATGCTCAGTCATTCACAAACAAGGATGGGGCGAGGGTCACCACTTTGTCAACAAATGCATGAGCAAATTGTTGAACAGTTTAAGAAAAACCTTTCTCAACCAGCCATTGCAAGGAATTTAGGGATTTCACCATCTACGGTCCGTAATATCATCAAAGGGTTCAGAGAATCTGGAGAAATCACTGCACGTAAGCAGCTAAGCCCGTGACCTTCGATCCCTCAGGCTGTACTGCATCAACAAGCGACATCAGTGTGTAAAGGATATCACCACATGGGCTCAGGAACACTTCAGAAACCCACTGTCAGTAACTACAATTGGTCGCTACATCTGTAAGTGCAAGTTAAAACTCTCCTATGCAAGGCGAAAACCGTTTATCAACAACACTCAGAAGCGCCGTCGGCTTCGCTGGGCCTGAGCTCATTTAAGATGGACTGATACAAAGTGGAAAAGTGTTCTGTGGTCTGACGAGTCCACATTTCAAATTGTTTTTGGAAACTGTGGACGTTGTGTCCTCCGGACCAAAGAGGAAAAGAACCATCCGGATTGTTATAGGCGCAAAGTTGAAAAGCCAACGTCTGTGATGGTATGGGGGTGTATTAGTGCCCAAGACATGGGTAACTTACACATCTGTGAAGGTGCCATTAATGCTGAAAGGTACATACAGGTTTTGGAGCAACATATGTTGCCATCCAAGCAACGTTACCATGGACGCCCCTGCTTATTTCAGCAAGACAATGCCAAGCCACGTGTTACATCAACGTGGCTTCATAGTAAAAGAGTGCGGGTACTAGACTGGCCTGCCTGTAGTCCAGACCTGTCTCCTATTGAAAATGTGTGGTGCATTATGAAGCCTAAAATACCCCAACGGAGACCCCCGGACTGTTGAACAACTTAAGCTGTACATCAAGCAAGAATGGGAAATAATTCCACCTGAGAAGCTTAAAAAATGTGTCTCCTCAGTTCTCAAACATTTACTGAGTGTTGTTAAAAGGAAAGGCTATGTAACACAGTGGTGAACATGCCCTTTCCTAACTACTTTGGCACATGTTGCAGTCATGAAATTCTAAGTTAATTATTATTTGCAAAAAAAAAAATTAAGTTTATGAGTTTGAACATCAAATATGTTGTCTTTGTAGTGCATTCAACTGAATATGGGTTGAAAAGGATTTGCAAATCATGGAAACGGGGTTTGTATTAACTTACAATGGCGTTCTTTTTGTAATGTTTCAGTTTCACAAATTCCTCAGTGAATTCACCAAAACGTCACCGTGGAGTTATTGAGTCTGTTTAGCTGCTTGCGCAGCTTGTGGGTCCATGACGGTGACTTCCGTTTTGTTTGATCAACCGTTTTACTGCCCTGTTACAGACACCGTTTGGAAACAATTAATAAACATTTACAGAATATTTCTGTGTATATAACTCATTTCACAACGTATATATCTGCAACTTATAGTCCGGTGTGGCTAATATATGGGAAAAAACTACTTTCTTCCAAAATGTAGTGAGTTCGGCTTATATACCGGTGCACTCTATAGTCCGGAAAATACGGTGTATATACACACACACACTAAAATCCTTAGATTTTTTTCAAATAGCTAAAATAAATAGACACACAATTTTTCATGTTTTGGGTTTATTATGCTTATTATTTTAATTATTATTATTATTCACTGATAGTGTTTTAATCTTAGTATATCATCTGTTTAAATGGCTAAACTTTCGTTTTAAATATTGTTTTGTATTGTCGTGATTTCAGATTTATTCATATGAAGTCTGTCTATCTGTGTTGGCCCTGCCATGAGGTGGCGACTTGTCCAGGGTCTACCCCGCCTTTCGCCCCAGTGCAGCTGGGATAGGCTCCAGCCCCCTCACCGCCGTGACCCCAAGAGGGACAAGTGGTAGAAGAATGGATGGAGGGAAAAAGTCAGTTGCAAATACAATCTATAAATGGGTTGTACTTGTATAGCGCTTTTCTACCTTCAAGGTACTCAAAGCGCTTTGACACTACTTCCACATTTACCCATTCACACACACATTCACACACTGATGGAGGGAGCTGCCATGCAAGGCGCTAACCAGCACCCATCAGGAGCAAGGGTGAAGTGTCTTGCTCAGGACACAACGGACATGACAAGGTTGGTACTAGGTGGGGATTGAACCAGGGACCCTCGGGTCGCGCACGGCCATTCTTCCACTGCGCCACACCATCCCTATCTATTATATCCGGCGGGCGTTCTACTCTTTGGTTGTCCTACTCTTTTCAGTGGTCCTTGAACGCACCGCACAACCATCTCTATCTCGTATTCCTCCGATCGATCACTCTGTTCTGAGAGAGCACAACTTTAATGTTCAATATCTTAGTTGCTCAGACAGTAACATGTTTATGAGTTTGGCCTTTTTTTTTAGTGGGGAAAGACATTAATGTCTCTTGATTTCATGTTAGCATTTAAGCTGGTGTTAGTCAGTCCGAGTTTGTCAAAGTGTAGTTTTACCATCATTTAAATTTAGAACAGTAATACTAACCGTCGGGAGTTTTACCGGGACTATCATTGCATCCTGAGTTAGAGTCTGCAACTAAACCCAGGTACCGTAACAAGGCATCGTTGGACTTTACGTGAATCGATGATTGGGTCGGTGCCACAAAAAAAAAAAGTACCGGATGCAGTACCCATCCTTAACCACAAGAGAGGCCACATCTTACTTTTGTATTTGCTGTGACTGGAGGAGTCCTGACTTTCCTCGATGAGAACCTTTGCCGCTGCTTCCAGGGTGACGGTCTGGGTCTTGGACACCAGGAAGAGCATGACGAACTTCTGACTCATGATGCGCAGAGACTTGTCTTTCCTGTTGCCGGCGGCTGCAAACAAAAGACGCATGAAAAATGAAATACAGGAGTACCAATTATACTGTATTAATTAAAGTAACTATGAAATAAGCAATAATACACTTTTTCATATGCTGGGTTATAATTCAATACAAACACCATCTGAAATGTGAGATTTCGTATATTTCATTTGAACTCATTATACATAGGGCTGGGCGATAAAACAATATCGTTATATATACACTGTTTCCCACACATTCATTTATTTGTGGCGGCCCGCCACGAAAGAATTACGTCCGCCACAAATAGATTTTTCAGCTTTTGACTCGCTCGGCCGCTCATAAAAGCAATGAGACTGTCTGTGAATGTTGCTTGTAATTACAATTCCGGTGCAGTAGGTGGCGGTAGCCTACTATGCATTGTAACTCCGCCAATAGCACTTAATTCACCCGGTGGGCCAGAAGAAGAAGAAAAAGATGACGACGACAAAGTTAAAAAAAAAAAACGGACCAACCGGATCAAAATACGAGGGTAAGACGTCTTGGCAAACAAGTTCAAAAGTGGTCCGAACCTGTGCAGTGTGCAGCACCGACTCGGATTTTCTTAATTTTTATTTTCGGGATTTGAATGCATTTATTTTGAAAGGACAGCTGGAGAGAGACGGGAGAGGGGGGATTGACGCTGAGCAAAGCGAATCGAACTGGGTCGCCGCAGCGGGTGCTCTACCAGGTGAGATAGAATCAAATCTGAGTCAACCAGCTGTTAAAATGTTGTCCAGGTTAATGTTTTGGCCATTAAAGGCCCTTCATTTCAAGATTTCAACTGTGATCGGGCTTTAAACAGGTGGCTGACCTGTTCAGATGGATGTAACTGCTACTGGTCAAATAATGTGAAATAGCATTTAATTTTACATGTATGCAATGCTATTTAAATGTAATTATAGATAATAATAATAATTTTAGTAAGATATAAGCCATGAGCACTACACAGCCAGAAAAAAACCTAGGCAGGACAAGTAAAAATATTGGGGCAAGTAGATTTGAGAAGTCGGGCAAGTAGAAAAAAAGCTTAACGTTGAACCCTGCATGTGTTGAGCTGCTGCCGCTTAAAGTTAGACGGCACTGTACATAGAGCGCTTCTGCTCGTTAGTAATAAATTCTAATGTTGGATGTTCACTCCTTCACACAGATGATGTATGCACTAATTAAAGGGGCAGAGCTTTAAGAGACATTTTAGCTTTTATATTTTATAAGATATATTTTTTGTAGGAACCACAATTAATAAATATATTTCAGTGAATAACTAATTGTTCAAATCTGTATATAAATATGTACATAAAGTGTTGTAATTATATTCCAACTCCGCGTTCTTCGTGGTCATCGCCGCTGCCGCCGCCACCCCCCGCCCCTCGACCACACCACCACAAATAGATGCCTGTCCTGTGGGAAACACTGATATATATAGTGTTCCCTCTTTTAACGGTCGCGTTACGTTCCAAACAAATACCCGAGTATAAGTCGCACCGGAGTATAAGTCGTACCTGCCGAAAATGCACAATAAAAAAAGGAAAAAACATATATAAGTCGGACTGGAGAAAAAAATTGCGACTTATAGTCCAAAAAATAAGGTAGTAGAAATTGACTTTTTTCTTCTTCAATTTTTTATGTGTTTGTTCATTATATATACTGACTCGTTTTTTTTACATTTCCTCTGAGAGTGGTCTTAGGCCATATTGTATATTGCATATTGTATATATTGTGTTTGTTTCTGCATATTGTGTGGTTCCTTCTTTTTTTTAAATGCAAAGCACCTCAGGGAAGCAACCTAAATTTCGTTGGACCTGTACCTGTACATGCACAATGACAAATAAAGATCATTCATTAATTCATTCATATTTTTTTCATTTACACAATGTTTTTTGTTTCATTTACTGTGCATGTTTTTTCATATATATATATATATATATATATATATATATATATATATATATTTATTATTATTATTTTTTTTTTTTTTTCTCTAGAGACTCAAAGTGCTTTACATAGTGAAACCCAATTGTCGTGATCCGTGGTCCGGATCATGTTTTGTGTTTTCTGTTTGTTTTGGATTCCTTGAGTTCATGTTTGTGCACCTCCTGAGTTTAGTCACCATGGTTACTGATGATTTTCACCTGCCTCTGTTGTTCGGGGCACTCACCTGGCTCTAATCAAGAGACACTATTTAAGCCTGCCTTTGCCAGTCAGTCGGCCTGGCGTCATTGTTCGGTTCATGTCTGATTCCAAGTTTATGCCAAGTGTTCGCTTCATGCCTTGTATACGTAAGTTTTTCTTTGTTCACGCCACAGCTAGTAAGTTTTCCTTGTTATAGTTTATGCTAAGTGTTAGTTTAGTGACTTCGCCTTGTTTTGCGTTTTTTGTAGTACTTTGAGTTTTGAGAAGATGAATAAATATATTCCTACCTGCAAGCCATGTCCGGAATAGTCTGTTCGCATCCCGGGAGAACAAACCTCGTAGTAAGCTGCAAAGACCCCGCCGTGACACCAATATCTAAATTACATTTAAACCAGTGTGGGTGCACTGGGAGCAAGTGTCTTGCTCAAGGACACAACGGCAGGAACTTGGATGGCGGAGGCGGGAATCGAACCTGGAACCCTCAAGTTGCTGGCACGGCCATTCTACCAACTGAGCTATGCCGCCCCAATCTACAGGTTGGTTGTTTTATTTATTATGTTTTTTTTGTTTACAGTATTCTACAAACCAGTGACGTTGGCATGTTGTGTACCGTATTTTCCGCACTATAAGGCGCACCTAAAAACCACAATTTTTCTCAAAAGCTGACAGTGCGCCTAATAACCCGGTGCGCTTTATTACGATTCATTTTCATAAAGTTTCGGTCTCGCAACTTCGGTAAACAGCCGCCATCTTTTTTCCCGGTAGAACAGGAAGCGCTTCTTCTTCTACGCAAGCAACCGCCAAGGAAAGCACTCGCCCCCATAGAACAGGAAGCGCTTCACCCGCCCCCATAGAACAGGAAGCGCTTCACCCGCCCCCGGAAGAAGAAGAAAAAACGCGCGGATATCACCGTACGTTTCATTTCCTGTTTACATCTGTAAAGACCACAAAATGGCTCCTACAAAACGATCCGGTTCATAAAAAGACGCAATCTCTCCATCCGCACACGGATTACTACCGTATTTCACAGCAACTGAACCGCACTGTGGAACGGGAGCACGTACGGTGAATATTCGCTCCACAGGGAATGAGAAGTCATCCTTCACTGTGGTTCTAGCTTGCCATGCTAACTTCCACCCATCCAAAAGAGACCTTTCCAGCCGGCGTCATCATAAAAGCTAACTCGAAGGGATGGATGGATGAAGAAAAGATGAGCGAGTGGTTAAGGGAAGTTTACGCGAAGAGGCCGTGTGGCTTTTTTCACACAGCTCCGAAGGCGAACACACCTTCACTAAGACGGGCAGATAGCGCCGGTCGACATACGCCAACATCTGCCAGTGGATCGTAAATGCCTGGGCAGATAGTTTCGGTCACAACTGTGGTCCGACCTTTCCGGAAGGCAGGATTCACAGAACTGCTGGACAACAGTGACACTGACTCCGGTGACTTCGACGAGACGGAACCGGCCATTTTGGATCCCGTATTCGCCCAACTTTTCAATTCGGACACCGAAGACGAAGAATTCGAAGGATTTACGAATGAAGAATAACTTCAGAAGGTGAGCGCTATGTTTATTTTGTGTGTTGTGACATTAACGTTCGAGCAACATTATGTTACTATTGCTCTACACCATTTTGAATTTTACTATGTTTGTGATTGCACATTTGCGTACATTTTGGGACAGAGTTGTTAGAACGCTGGTTTTCAATATATTATTAAAGTTTGACTGAACTATCTGACTGTTTTTTTGACATTCACTTTAGCGCAGCGTTTTTTTGACATTCACTTTAGCGCAGCGTAGGCGCGGCTTTTAGTCCGGGGCGGCTTATTGGTGGACAAAATTATGAAATATGTAATTCATAGAAGGTGCGGCTAATAATCCGGTGCGCCTTATAGTGCGGAAAATACGGTAAATCGTAAATAAAAACAGAATATAATGATTTGCAAATTCAATTGAATAGACTGCAAAGACAAGATATTTGACATTCAAATTGGAGAACTTTGTTATTTTTTGCACATATGAGCTCATTTGGAATTTGATGCCTGCAACATGTTTAAAAAAAGCTGGCACAAGTGGCAAAAAAGACTGAGAAAGTTGATAAATGCTCATCAAACACTTATTTGGAACATCCCACAGGTGAACAGGCTAATTGGGAACAGGTGGGTGCCATGATTGGGTATAAAAGAAGCTTCCATGAAGTGCTCAGTCATTCACAAACAAGGATGGGGTGAGGGTCACCACTTTGTCAACAAATGCCTGAGCAAATTTTTTAAAAACAACCTTTCCCAAGCAGCTATTGCAAGGAATTTAGGGATTTCACCATCTACGCTCTGTAATATCATCAAAAGGTTCAGAGAATCTGGAAAAATCACTGCACGTAAGCAGCAAGGCTGAAAACCAACATTGAATGCCCGTGACCTTCGATCCCTCAGGCGGTACTGCATCAAAAAGCGACATCAGTGTGTAAAGGATATCACCACATGGGCTCGGGAACACTTCAGAAAACCACTGTCAGTAACTACAATCTGTCGCTACATCTGTAAGTGCAAGTTAAAACTCTACTATGCAAAGCGAAAGCCATTTATCAACAACACCCAGAAACGCCGCCGGCTTCGCTGGGACCGAGCTCTTTTAAGATGGACTGATGCAAACTGGAAATGTGTTTTGTGGTCTGACGAGTCCACATTTTCACCCGCAAACCGGGTCAAAACTCCGGTTTGCTTGTTTGTTTTTTTTTATTGATTATCTATTTCCGCCGGTGTTTTGTTTATATTTGCCGGTGTTGTGCCAAAATGTGATTGCCTGCCAAAAATGTATTTCCTTGGCGGGAGCGCGCACCGCTCGCTAAACCTGCATTGCTTGGCTTCGTCTGTCCACAGTGAATTACTAGGTGTGAGACAAACACTTTATCCCCGTGGTTATTGTAACGCTACATGTTTGACATTATTTAAGATTCTACCATGCCCGGAAAATGACAGTTTGCCTTTTCTGTGGCATTAATGAGATTTAAAGGACTGTTTGGAACATACATATAATTGTAACTGTTCTTTCTAAGTGCACATAATCAATATTTATAAAGTGTTCATTTATGTAAAATGTACATTAAATGTAATATTGCCTGACAAAAAGTGATTCAACGCAATATTTTGATATTTACACACGCATATTTTACTGGAATACCCTTATGAGCATTACATATATCAAAATCAAGTACCGTATTTTTCGGACTATAAGTCGCAGTTTTTTTCATAGTTTGGCCAGTGCGACTTATATGTTTTTTTCCTTTTTTATTATGCATTTTCGGCAGGTGCGACTTATACTCCGGTGCGACTTATACTCCGAAAAATACGGTACCTACTGTACTTGAAATACTCTTTACAAAGCTAAAATCTACCCAAACGACCACTTTGCTGATGCCAAAAATGTATTTGAAGAAGAGATGTCCGATAATGGCTTTTTTGCCGATATCCGATATTGTCCAACTCTTAATTACCGATTCCGATATCAACCGATACCGATATATACGGTCGTGGAATTAACACATTATTATGCCTAATTTTGCTGTGATGCCCCGCTGGATGCATTAAACAATGTAACAAGGTTTTCCAAAATAAATCAACTCAAGTTATGGGGAAAAAAATGCCAACATGGCACTGCCATATTTATTATTGAAGTCACAAAGTGCTTCTTTTTTTTTATAACATGCCTCAAAACAGCAGCTTGGAATTTGGGACATGCTCTCCCTGAGAGAGCATGAGGAGGTTAAGGTGGGGGGCGGAAGAGTTAGTGCTGCAAGGGGTTCTGGGTATTTGTCCTGTTGTGTTTATGTTATGTTACGGTGCGGATGTTCTCCCGAAATGTGTTTGTCATTCTTGTTTGGTGTGGGTTCACAGTGTGGCGCATATTTGTAACAGTATTAAAGTTGTTTATACGGCCACCCTCCGTGTGACCTGTATGGCTGTCGACCAAGTATGCCTTCCATTCACTTGTGTGTGTGAAAAGCCGTAGATATTATGTGACTGGGCCGGCACGCAAAGGCAGTGCCTTTAAGGTTTATTGGCGCTCTGTACTTCTCCCTATGTCCGTGTACTCAGCGGCGTTTTAAAAAGTCATACATTTTACTTTTTGAAACCAAAACCGAAACCGATAATTTCCGATATTACATTTTAAAGCATTTATCGGTCGATAATATCGGCAGTCCGATATTATCGGACATCTCTAATTTCAAGTAATATTTTGATATTGACTCTCATGTCTGTGTAATCATGTTTTGTCTTAGTCATGTTTTGATTAGTTATTGGACTCTTTAGTTTCTGGCTTTTCACTCCCTTGTCTTGTTTCCATGATTACCCATTAGTTTCACCTGTTCCACGTTTGGACTCATTGTGCACTCTTGTTTGTCACCATAGCAACCCATTAGTTTTCACCTGTCACGTCACGCACCTGTTTCACGTTTTGAGTCACGCACCTGTTTTCGTTAATCATGTCTGTAGTATTTAAGTTCATTGTTTTTCAGTTTGTCTTTCTGGTGACATCCCCACATTTATGACTCTTTTTTCATGTCCATCGTTCACGCTGCTCCTTTTTGTCCATGCCAATTAAGTTTTGTTTATTATTGCCACAGTTAGTGTTTTTTTGTTGTTCATAGTTTTTTGCCTTTGTGCAAGTGTTTGGTTTCATAGTTTGTTCTCCGCCATTGTGCGCGCCTTTTGTTTACTTCCTTGTTTTGTATTTATAGTGTTTAAATAAAAATGTACCTTCATTCCCGTCTCGCCCGAGCCAACTTTCCGTTGCCTTCGAGAAAAACTAAACCCCAGGACCAAGTCATGACAATTGACACATCTTATCTCTGCATATTTGACTAAAATACCCTTATGGACATTACATATATCAAAATCAAGCACCGTATTTTTCGGAGTATAAGTCGCACCGGCCGAAAATGCATAATAAAGAAGGAAAAAAACATATATAAGTCGCACTGGAGTATAAGTCGCATTTTTGGGGGAAATTTATTTGATAAAAGCCAACACCAAGAATAGACATTTGAAAGGCAATTTAAAATAAATAAAGAATAGTGAACAACAGGCTGAATAAGTGTACGTTATATGAGGCATAAATAACCAACTGGTATGTTAACGTAACATATTATGGTAAGAGTCATTCAAATAACTATAACATATAGAACATGCTATACGTTTACCAAACAATCTGTCACTCCTAATCGCTAAATCCCATGAAATCTTATACGTCTAGTCTCTTACGTGAATGAGATAAATAATATTATTTGATATTTTACAATAATGTGTTAATAATTTCACACATAAGTCGCTCCTGAGTATAAGTCGCACCCCCGGCCAAACTATGAAAAAAACGGAGACTTATAGTCTGAAAAATACGGTACCTACTGTACTGTTTACTTGTTGAAATACCCTTCAAATCTATTTTTTGCAGCAGCAAAGTAGTCATTTGGGTAGATATTTGCTCTCAAAAAGGGTATTTCAACAAGTAAACAGCACAGTAGGTACCGTATTTTTCGGAGTATAAGTCGCACCTGCCGAAAATGCATAAGAAAAAAGGAAAAAACCATATATAAGTCGCACTGGAGCCCGGCCAAACTATGAAAAAAACTGCGACTTATAGTCCGAAAAATACGGTACTTGATTTTGATATATGTAATGCCCATAAGGGTATTCTAGTAGACCAGGGGTGCTCATTACGTCGATCGCGAGCTACCGGTCGATCTCGGAGGGTGTGTCAGTCGATCACCAGCCAGGCATTAAAAAAATAGTCCTAAAAATGAGCGATCATAAATCTTCACTATGACGTCACTTTCGTCACTTGATTGACATTCACGGCACCCGAGGGTCTTCTGAGATGACGCTGGCTGCTGCCAGCTCATTAAAATTACCGACTGGAAAGCGAGAAACACTTTATTTCAACAGATTCTGGCGCCGTACCTGTCGTCAAAACTCCAAAGACCGACTGCACAGTTGCGCTAACAAAATAAGAGTCTCAGAAAGCTGGCGTGCACAAGCTAGCAAGCTACGGAGTTTGCCGACAATGTATTTCTTGTAAAGTGTATACAAAGGAGTACGGAAGCTGGACAAATAAGATGCCAAAAACCAACCACTTTCATGTGGTATTGGACAGAAAGGAGGACTTTTTTTCTCCTCCATTCGAAAATGCGGACGTTATCAGCACCACTGTCTGATTCCAATCAATGCAAGTCATCAGAATCAGGTAATACACCAACTTATATTCTTGTCTTCATGAAAGAAAGGAATCTATATGTGTTAAACATGCTTGTATTATCTTTAAACACCTTTAACTTATTAACAATATTAACTATATGTGTTAAACATGCTTGTATTATCTTTAAACACCTTTAACTTGTTAACAATATTAACTATATGTGTTAAACATGCTTGTATTATCATTAAACACCTTTAACTTATTAACAATATTAACTATATGTGTTAAATATGCTTGTATTATCTTTAAACACCTTTAACTTGTTAACAATATTAACTATGTGTTAAACATGCTTGTATTATCATTAAACACCTTTAACTTGTTAACAATATTAACTATATGTGTTAAACATGCTTGTATTATCTTTAAACACCTTTAAGTTGTTAACGATATTAACTATATGTATTAAAAATTCTTGTATTATCATTAAACACCTTTAACTTGTTAACAATATTAACTATATGTATTAAACATTCTTGTATTATCATTAAACACCTTTAATTTATTAACAATATTAACTATATGTATTAAACATTCTTGTATTATCATTAAACACCTTTAATTTATTAACAATATTAACTATGTGTTAAACATGCTTGTATTATCATTAAACACCTTTAACTTGTTAACAATATTAACTATATGTATTAAACATTCTTGTATTATCATTAAACACCTTTCAATTTTTTAACAATATTAACTATATGTGTTAAACATGCTTGCATTATCATTAAACACCTTTAACTTGTTAACAAAAACATATATTTCATAAATAAGTAAATATAAATTATATATATGAATGAGGTAGATCCCCACGACTTGATCAATTGAAAAGTAGCTCGCCTGCAGAAAAAGTGTGCGCACCCCTGTAGTAGAGTATGCAGAGATGACATGTGTCAGTGGTCCTCGTCAGCCAGAGAACTTTGATTTTGGGGCGGCAGCGGTAAAGTTTAGATCCGTGAAGGAAAGAAGAAAGTGAATGAATATTTATAACTGAATACATTTACATAATGCATAAACATCTGTTTTCTTTTGTATTTTTTTTTTTTTTAAGAATTAAAGTTTATGACAACCTTTTTCCAAAACAATATAGAATGTGAGATATAACAGGATAATGCATACATTTATCATTACAAGAAAGTGGGACCCCAAAAATGTGCCGTGGGACCCCATTTTTATGACTTGACGGAGACCCTGGGACCCCATTTTATAAATTCTTAGCGCCGACACTAATTTCTTTTAACAAAATAAAATGCACTAAAACTGAATAGAAGCCAAAACTGCTATTGATATCGTTTGGGGTTGTCTTTAGAGCCTTTCCGTATCCACAGACTTCCTCCCCGACTTTGAAAAACTACCAAAAAAACTTAAAATATCAAATATGAATCTGATCACTCCAGTATCGTTTATATACTGATATGTATTAATAGTATCGACTTCTAGAAGGATCACACTTACTTTACGTAGATTTTCAGCGGTTAGCTTCTTGTGTCATCCTGCTCAGTGTGTGTGTGTTAGCCATTCATTTTCCTCTCGTCCTCCAGTGATAATAGTACTTGGATGAGACTTACTTTATTTTCAAGATTAGTATCTTAGAAGCTGCTTCGGACTGTAGATATAGACGTCGTGTTCATTGCGGCCGGTGTTCTGGCTTTACAAACAAGCGAATAACTGCTTGCCTATGCAGTATACTGCTGGGTAAAAAAAAAAAAGTGTGGCCATAGGCAACCGCCTGGTATAGTTTTTTAGTAATTCATTAACTTTTGTTCCTCCGCGTACACATTAAAATAACTCAGCTATTGGTTATTACATCACTGCTATTGTGCAGTATGCTTGTTAATAAATGAATATGCAAAGAGAGCTATTGTTCCACTTTCTCATGCACTCCAAATTATTATTATGAATTTCCAAATGACTTGCTGCAATTAATGCCATGTCCTCTTTGCTATGTTTTGATTAAACCCAAAATAAAACATTTATACTATATTAGTGTACAGCTCTGGTAATGGCTACATTTGCACCCACCTGCACAAATGTACTTCAAAATGTAACAATCAAAATAATTATGACTTTTTTTTTTGTTTACTAGGGCATGCATATATAATATGCATTAGTTTGACCATTTAAAAACAACGATAATAAAAAGGAGATGCTTGGAAATAGCATAAAAATGCCCCAAAAACTTGGAAAAAGGCAGTTACTTTTTGGTGTAACCATCATGAGCGTTCTGTTCAGGTATATTTCTTTTATATTTTGACAAATCATCACTATTATGTATTACTAAATTTAAATAGGTATTGATCAATCTTTAAGCTGTGTGTATTTGATTTCAGTTTGCTTTTGACATCTTATTTAGAATTGTAGTTGAAACTTTTACAACCTTGTGTTGCGCTCATGATGGCGTAACCAAACTAGATTTCATTTAATGATCTTATTTTGAATATTTATTCCCTTTTTTACATTTAGTATATTTAAATATTCATTTATAAACATTGAATACATTTCAAATATCAATAAAATGCAATTGCCTTCATCATACCAAAGACTATAAAAATGGGACCCATTACCTCCCTGCTTGGCACTCAGCATCAAGGGTTGGAATTGGGGGTTAAATCACCAAAATGATTCCCGGGCGCGGCCACCGCTGCTGCCCACTGCTCCCCTCACCTCCCAGGGGGTGATCAAGGGTGATGGGTCAAATGCAGAGAATAATCTCGCCACACCTAGTGTGTGTGTGACAATCATTGGTACTTTAACTTTAACTTTAACTTTATAGGGTAATGTTTAGTTACACCAAGTCATGAGCGTAACACTAAGCTTCATCACTTTGACTTGTAATATCTCTAATTCTGGTGGTGTTTTATGCTTTTTTCTTTTTGGAACATGTACTATACATATAATACAATAAAGTCCCATATAAAATTATGTTTCTAGCAATTTTGCCTTTGAAAGTAACACTCCAATGTCCATTAGTGGAGCTGTACACATTAATATATAATACCCTATTTATATGAATTCAGTTATTTACTGTAATGTATTAGTAGAAATAATAGCAATATTACTAGAATTCATTAAAAAAAGAAAGCGGTTGTTGTTGTTTTACCGTGGCTATTGTCGTCCTCCCCGCCGTCGCTCTCGTGGCTGGGCCCCGCCTCCCTGACGGCGTGCTCCATGTGAAGGTGGTAGCCGTGCTGGCGGCCACGTTGCTGCAGGTCCTCCAGCGTGGCCTCCAGCCTCAGGCGTCCGTGCCAGGTGTAGCTGTTCTTCTCCATGCGGCCCACCATCATCAGGGACTCCAGCACATTAATGATGTCGTAGATGCGCCGCCTCTCCATCCCTGAGAAGCAGAAACATGACTTGACTTACGGCTATTATTATTATTATGGGCCTGCTGCGATGCAAGAAGCCCATATTATTCCTCATACTTCAACTTTTATTATTATAGTTCTGCCAACGAGCCCCCACATATGTTATACCATCGGAAAGGTCTCACTCGCGCCTACGGCTGTATTTTAAGTTGGCAACATTTCGTCTTACAACGGTGACGCTATTTACGAATATACAAAAAATGGGCCAGTTGAATGGGTACATACCCTTTTAATGCACGATTGCGCTGAGACAAACGCCAAAAAGACTTTCATACGTCTCATTTAGTTCACACACTTGTCTACTTTTGACACAAGCTAACTGATAGCATGATAACGTTAGCTTGCTAGCATGATAATGTTAGCTTATTTTTTTTTTAGCTAATTTTGTTTTCGTTTACTACATTGTCAAATAACTTGGTACGCCCATTAGCATGCTAGCAAGCTAATATTAGCATGCTAACTTTTTTCTTTAATACCTTACAGCCGTGTTACTTGATATGTGAGACATGCTAACTGTTCGCATGCCATCGTTAGCACACATGCTAAGTGTTACATTTTAATGTAAGCATGCTAATTTTTTAGGCTAGCTCTATAGCCTGCAATGTAAGCAGCCCATATAATTATTTCTCATACTTCAACTTTTATTATTATAGTTCCGCACATTTCTCTTACGATTAATACGAGACGGATCAGCCAACGAGCCCCCACATATGTTATACCATCAGAAAGGTCTCACTCGCGCCTACGGCGGTACTTTAAGTTGGCAACATTTCGTCTTACAACGGTGACGCTATTCACGAATTTAAAAAAAATGGGCCAATTGAATGGGTACATACCCTTTTAATGGACGATTGCTCTGAGACAGACGCCAAAAAGACAAGATTACCCCCTCTTGTAGCTAAGCCATACTTTCATGTAGCTCGGTGCTTAACGTGTCATTTTGTTTACACACTTGTCTACGTTCGACACAAGCTAACTGATAGCATGCTAACATTAGCTTGCATGCTAACATTAGCATGATATTTTTTTTAGCTAAATTTGCTTCCGTTTACCCCAGAGTCAAATAACGTGGTACGTCCGTTAGCATGCTAGCAAGCTAATATTAGCATGCTAACTTTTTTATTTACTTCCGCAGCCATAAACCTCACAGCCGTGTTACTTGATATGTGAGACATGCTGACTGTTAGCATGCCATCGTTAGCACACATGCTAAGTGTTACATTTTAATGTAAGCATGTTTTAGGCTAGCTTTATAGCTCATTACAATTACTCCTAAAACTCACGGATTCAGACACTCTGCGCCATCTTAAAAGGACGGCGGCTTTCAACTATCCCCGGCCAGAGGTCCGGGACACAGACAGCCCATCAAAATTTCCACGGGAATTTTTCTAGTTACTATTATTATTGTTAGTTTGTTGACTCACCCAGACCGGTGGCCACCTCGTCCAAAGAGATGACGATAGGTTTATTTGACGGCGGATAGTCGGGGTAGAGGGCTAAGAACTTCTGGCACAGCAGACCCAAACTCTTCTGCTTCCTGCTCGGCTTCTTCTCCGCGTCCTCGTCTTCTTCCACTGCTGCTTCAAACTAGAAAACCAAAGCGGTGGATGTTGGGTCAGGTCTGGATCTTTAGCAAAAAACACCTGACTCACCTCCACGTCTTCACTGACGATGTCGGCGCTTTGTGACTCGTTCTCTATGGGCCGAAAGAGAACCTTCTTTTCCTTCATTTCGCGATCGCGCATGTCGGGGCTGGCGGCGCTGATGAGCATCTTCAGGTTGGCCATGGGCGTCCAAGGCTCGGCCGCGGCGTTTGCGTGTTTGATGGGGGTGACGTGATCCAGGTCGGGGGTTCTCCTTAGACCAGGCACGCAGGACTCTGCAGATTTGATTGGCGTGGATCTCCTCCTCACTGTGCATATATTTTCCTGTAATGGAGACATTTTATGACACCCACAAATTATCCCTTTTATTTATTCTTTGTTTTCTACTTTTCATTTATTTTCAATCCAATCCAATCCACTTGATTTGTATAGCACAGTGGTTCTTAACCTGGGTTCGATCGAACCCTAGGGGTTCGGTGAGTCGCCCTCAGGGGTTCGGCGGAGGTCAAGACACACCCGACTATCGTGTAAATAAAAACTTCTCGCTATCGGCGTATTATGAATACCCCCAAACGATGTTCCCTCTAATTTTCCATCTGATTTGCATGTGTGTAATTTATTGTGAGTTTATGCACTGTAGGTTTTGTTCTTTGAACAAGGTGATGTTCATGCACGGTTCATTTTGTGCACCAGTAAAAAAACATATAACTAAAGTTTTTATTTTTCACTAAAGAAGGGTTTGGTGAATGCGCATATGAAACTGGTGTGGTTCTGTACCTCCAACAAGGTTAAGAATCATTGGTTAAGGATGTCCCGATCCGATATTTGGATCAGATTGGCCGCCGATATTTGCCAAAAAATGCGTATCGGCAAGGCATGGGAAAATGCCGATCCAGATCCAGTTTAAAAAAAAACTCCGGTCCGTGTTTTCCAACGCACAGATTTAAATAATACATTCCACTTTTCTGCTGCTCCCTATTTCCGTTCCGCATTTTCCAGCACACCTTCAACACATCCACAGGTCAGTGGATTCTCACACAGTTGCTTTTAGCTGCTGGCAGTACACGACAGGCTCTTCCCACTCCTTCTTCTGTCTCCTTCTCACAGACAGCAAGCGCAACTTCTTACACACGTCACATACGTATACGTCCTCTCCCAGCAGAGAGGTAGCAGCATGGCTAACGTTAGCTGTGATGCTAGCGCAGCCGCTAAGGTGCACGCCTGCTCAAACGTCCTCTGCCACGCACAAAATCAAATAAAAAAATAAGCGCATAACAATTTTCGACACACGGACACGACAGAGAAAACAGTTTTCGTCATCATTGTTCAAATATTGTAACGTCTGTCGAGACGCTTATCTCCATTCGGTGCCACACGTCCACACCATCAAAATGCCGAGGCAAAAATTTCCAGATCAACACCGTATGAAAAAATTAGTGATTTTTTTTAGTTGTGATTTTCTTCTATGCATGAAAGTTTAAAAGTAGCATATATTAATGCAGTATGAAGAAGAATGTTTTAATGTAGACATGCAAGCCTTGAAAGAAAATTTTGAAAATCAAGACTACATTTCCTGTAAATGGGTGCATTTCTACCGTATATTTTAACTTTAGATTTATTCTCATATCAAACTCTTTTGGCTGTCTTTTTGACACTTACATCAGGCGCCCCCCTCCACACCCCGGATTATAAATAATTCAATGTGATTATCTTGTGTGATGACTGTATTATGATGATAGTATATATCTGATAGTATATATCTGTATCATGAATCAATTTAAGTGGACCCCGACTTAAACAAGTTGGAAAACTTATTCGGGTGTTACCATTTAGTGGTCAATTGTACGGAATATGTACTTCACTGTGCAACCTACTAAAAAAAGTCTCAATCAATCAAAACACACAGAATCATCATACTGCTGTGATTATATGCATCAAGTGTTCATTCAAGGCTAAGGCAAAATATCGAGATATATATCGTGTATCGCAATATGGCCTTAAAATATCGCAATATTAAAAAAAGGCCATATCGCCCAGCCCTAGTTTCAATGATGCCATTTCTGTTTGTCATGTATAATTTTGTCTATTTTGTGTTTATCCTTGAATAAACAGGTCAGTTTCTTGTTACCAACCATTGTGTATTATTCAAACTCCCCTAATTCAGCTGGCTAGTTGTTATCAAGAGTACTAAAACCCTTTTCAACATGATTCTGACAACTAAGTAGGCTAAATAACTTTAAACTTTAATACATGCTCGGATAGGCCAGTATCGGTATCGGATCGGAAGTGCAAAAACAATATCGGTATCGGATCGGAAGTGCAAAAACCTGGATCGGGACATCCCTACCACTGGTATAGCACATTTAAACAACAGAAATGTTTCCAAGGTTCTGCACAACAATATTAAAAACAATATTCAAATATTATCCTTAGCTCCACCCATGACTGAATAAAAACAAAAAATAAATACCCTATTTTTCAGACTATAGGTCGCAGTTTTTTTCATAGTTTGGTCGGGCTCCAGTGCGACTTATATGTTTTTTTTCCTTCTTTATTATGCATTTTCGGCAGGTGGGACTTATACTCCGGTGCGACTTATACTCCGAAAAATACGGTACATATAAAAGCAATATAAAAATAAATATGATTATAAATGAGGGATGTCCGATAATGGCTTTTTTTGCCGATATCCGATATTGTCCAACTCTTAATTACCGATACCGATATCAACCGATACCGATATATATACAGTCGCGGAATTAACACATTATTATGCCTAATTTGGACAACCAGGTATGGTGAAGATAAGGTCCTTTTTTTAAAAATTTTATAAAATAAGATAAATAAATTTAAAATATTTTCTTGAATAAAAAAGAAAGTAAAACAATATAAAAACAGTTACATAGAAACTAGTATTTAATGAAAATGAGTAAAATTAACTGTTAAAGGTTAGTACTGTTAGTGGACCAGCAGCACGCACAATCATGTGTGCTTAAGGACTGTATCCCTTGCAGACTGTATTGATATATATTGATATATAACATAGGAACCACAATATTAATAACAGAAAGAAACAACCCTTTTGTGTGAATGGGGGAGGGAGGTTTTTTGGGTCGGTGCACTAATTGTAAGTGTATCTTGTGTTTTTTATGTTGATTTAATAAAAAAATAAACAAAAAAAGTAAACAAAAAACGATACCGATAAAAAAAAAAACCCGATACCGATAATTTCCGATATTATATTTTAAAGCATTTATCGGACATCTCTATTAAAAACAATTTTAAAGGGTAAAACCAATTAAAACTGAACTTAAATTTTAATTATTTTTGTAGGATCTGTCTGGTTTACTATGGAGCCAAAACACTGCCAGCAAAAAAATTGTTTTGACTTTGTCGAAAAAGATGTATTGGCAACAAATAAATACAAACATTAAAAAAAATACAATATTGACATGTTTTACAATGTCAATGTCCATACTTTTATTGTTTTTGTCTGTTTTACAGGTTGTTATTTTCAACATTCCTCCCCCTCACATTCTCTTTTTTAACTGTTTTGCTTCCGGTTTCAAACTAATGGCGGTGTTTGGACATGGGCGGCGAGTGCCTGTGGGTGGGGCTCACAACAAGTTCACCCAAAAGCAGTTTTACTAGATTTGGGGGGGTAAGAAGATGGGGGGGTCGCCAGGGCGTCTAACCCTAACCCAAAATACGTAAAAAAAGTGAAGCAAATTGGGGGAATTGAAAATAAAAACATGTGAAATACACAAACAATAAAAGTGTACAAATATATGAATATTAGCATCGTCAGGATTCCTAAAATATTGTATTTTTTTTTTAAATGTTTGTATTAATTTGTGTCAGTGCTAATACAACTTTTTCTTCAATGTCAATTTCCCCCCCTTAAGTTAAGCTCATGACACAGTAAGTTGAATGATGCGGACACGTTTGTTACCGGATACTTTCTAATACGCTTCTGCCTTGGAGACGTTGTGTGTGTGTAAGTAATATGCATCTATAATGATATGATACTTATTTACATTGACAATTGTGCTGTTTAATTGTTCAATGATTACCACCTATATCTAGCGTGTGTGCTATTGCGTGCTTGGCTGTTGAGTATCTGCTGTATTTATATGTAACTCTGTTTTTTTTGGGATCACTTTCACTTGGCTTTTGCTAGGCAGCGACTGTTTTTTCTCACTTTTTGGGGACATCTTATCGATTCTTTTGGTCCATCAGTGTGGTCTGCGTTCACACTCGCCTCTCTTAAAGGGGAACTGCACTTTTTTTTGCAAGTTTGTGTATCATTCACAATCCTTATGTAAGACAAGAACACATAGGTTTTTCTTTCTTTATGCATTCTAAATCGTAAATAAACGCTAGCGAAAGTCAAGTCAGCCAATAGCCGTCGCTCTAATCCGCCTATAAAGCGCTTTAAAAAGTATCCAAAAAAACCTCCATCATTGTTTTAAATACATGCTGTAAGTATATATGTAGTATCTAGTAACATTCACAATAACATGTAATATTTACATATTTTGATCATTTTAAGCATACGGCAGCGTATTAATTTCACAGACGCATCACAACGTTCACTTTCCCTTCATCAACAACAAGACTACTAATCATGGCAGACTTGATGAGAGAGAACAAAGACTACTTTGGGACAAATGATGATCCAGAAACTTCTATTTTTGAGCCTGAATATAAGGAGGATGATCTACAAGTTGTAGAAGCTGTGTGCTAAACAGATGCAACTTTAGTCAAACACTGAGCATCATGTAGCAGTATTGCTAAGTGCTAAACAAGATATACAAATTAAATAAAACAATCACTTACTGTACAATGTCTGCTCTCACTGGGATAAAGACTGATAGGATGGTTGTATCTTCCCCTTTTTTCAACAATTCATCATAATCCTCACAGAAGGTTAAAAAAATAGCATCTTTTTGTGTCTGTCTGGCCATTTCCGGGTCTAAGTTGGATGTCAAAGTTGACCAACTTGTGGGTTTATGTCCACAACCTTCTACTATCCAGGTGAAAGACATGATTTATCATCTAAAATTAACTTTCACCAACTAATCATGGCAGTCTTGATGAGAGACAACAAAGACTACTTTAGAACAAATGATGATCCAGAAACTTCTATTTTTGAGCCTGAATATAAGGAGGATGATCTACAAGTTGTAGAAGCTGTGTGCTAAACAGATGCAGCTTTAGTCAAACACTAAGCATCATGTAGCAGTATTGCTAAGTGCTAAAGAAGATATACAAATTAAATAAAACAATCACTTACTGTACAATGTCTGCTCTCACTGGGATAAAGTCTGATAGGATGGTTGTATCCTCCCCTTTTTTCAACAATTCATCATAATCCTCAAAGAAGGTTAAAAAAAAATAGCATCTTTTTGTGTCTTTCTGGCCATTTCCAGGTCTAAGTTGGATGTCAAAGTTGACCAACTTGTGGGTTTATGTCCACAACCTTCTACTATCCAGGTGAGAGGCATGATTTATTATTTATTTACAGGCGATGCAGCAGCTCAATATGTCAATACAGAAGCATAAGCTAGTTAAAATAGTTTGTCTGCGTTAGCACTTATAATAACAATATGGCTAATACTTGTTAATATTCAGGTCACGACATGTAAATGGAGTATTGTTTGCGCTTTTTAGATGTTTTTTTAGAGGCTTTATGTGTGCATTGTTAGCCACCTCCTACTTGCCATATTTTACGATTTAGAATGCATAAAAAAAGAAAACATATGTCTTCTAGTCTTACATAAGGATTGTGAATGATAAGCAAAACTCACAAAATAGTGCAGTTGCCTTCTGGCATGGGAACCATGTGCGTTCACGCTAGTCACTTTTTGGTCGGGCCCGAATAGATTCGAGTTCGTTTGGACTTTTCACTGGAACAGACTTCTTTAATTCAAACCGGCCACACTGGACCCGGCAGTCTTCTTACCTTTTGTTCCCTTCTGCCCCCATCCTCCTCTGGGACACTCTTCCTAGGACTTGAGAGGTCTTTAAGTGCAAGGACTTCCATCTTAGGTAAATCTGCAAATTGTGAACAGGTAAAAAAAGGTGTGCATATATTGAGTTTGGGGACGTTAAAAAGGAACCATCAAAGACTATTGCATCAGAGGTCAGCTCGAATTTGGCGCAAAGACCATAGATCAGCTTTTGGGGTTTGTATTTTTATTAATTTTTATATTTTATTATTTTTATATCTGGTTTACTATGGAGCAAAAACACTGCCAGTAAGATTTGGTATAACATTTTTTTTGACATTGTCGAAAAAGTTGTATGGGCAACAAATAAATACAAACATTAAAAAAAATACAATATTGACATGTTCTACAATGTCAATGTCCATACTTGTATTGTTTTTGTCTGTTTTACAGGTTGTTATTTTCAACATCCCACCCCCCCACATTCGCTTCTCTTTTTTAACTGTTTTGCTTCCGGTTTCAAACTAATGGCGGTGTTTGGACATGGGTGGGGCTCATAACAAGTTTACCCGGAAGCAGTTTTACTAGATTTGGGGGGGGGGGGGGGTTAAGAAGATGGGGGGGGGCGCCAGGGCGTCTAACCCTAACCCAAAAACCGCAAAAATGATAAGCGAATCAAGGGAGTTGAAAATAAAAACATGTGTAATACACAATAAAAGTGTACAAATATTTTAACATTAGCATCATCGGGATTACAAAAATATTGTATTTTTCTTTAAATGTTTGTATTTATTTGTAGCCCAAACTGGTGTCTGTGCCAATACAACTTTTTTTCTACAATATCAAATTTCAATGATGCGGACACATTTGTTACTGGACACTTTCTAATACGCTTCTGCCTTGAAGACGAGGTGTGTGTAAGTAAAATGCAACTGTAATTATTTGATACTCGTTTATATTGACAATTGTGCTGTTTTATTGTTCAGTGATTACCACCTATGTCTAGCTCAAGTGTTTTTCAACCTTTTTTGAGCCAAGGCGCATTGTTTTCATTGAAAAAATCCGGAGGCACACCACCAGCAGAAATCATTAAGAAATGAAACTCAGTAGGCAATAAAAAGTCGTTGACTTATTTCGAGTTTTTTGGTTGTGCTCCCGTGCATAGTGTTTTAGTTCTTGTCTCGCACTCTTATTTTGGTGTTTCCCCCCCTTTTTTTGGTATTTTCCTGTTGTAGTTTCATGTCTTCCTCTGAGCGCTATTACCCGCACCTGCTTTGTTTAAGCAATCAAGAATATTAAAGTTGCTGCTATCTTTTTTTGCGTGGACACAGACGCCGCCTCTGCTCCACACACTGCAAGTTTTTGCTGTCGTCCAGCATTTTGTTTTTGTTTACTTTGTAGCCAGTCCAGGTTTAGTTTTGTTCTACATAGCCACCCCTAAGCTTTAATGCCTTTTCTTATGGGCACTAACCTTTTGTTTATTTTTGGTTTAAGCGTTAGATACTTTTTACCAGTGCCTCCATGGAAATGCCCCCCTCTACCTCAAAGTACTACTCACCCCCAAATCCTCCACACGACACCTCTGCCCCGGACAGGCTAACCTCCTCCAACCTCCGAACAATGTGAGTTTCTGCTCCACCGCTCCCAGTCTGTGGAACGCTCTCCCTGACCACCTGAGGGCACCACAGACTGTGGATGCTTTTAAAAAAGGCTTAAAAACCCTTCTTTTAAAAAAGCCTTTTTTTAGATGTATGCATACTAGTTGTAGCTATTAGGCTGTTCTGGTTTGTATTTGTATTATCTTTTTATTTTTATCTTTTTTAATACACTGTAGTACTTTGAGGTTGTTTGCTCAATGTAAAGGTTTTTTTACAAATAAAATATATTATTATTATTTTTTACCTGCACGCTGCCTCCCGCATATTGTGATCCCGACAAACCACCGTCGTCTCACATGACGTGTTCCCGACATCTACAAAGCAATTAGCTACCAGCTTCCACCTACTGATATTGAGGAGAATAACACGGTTATTACTCTGCCGAGCTCTAGACAGCACCGATACTCAACAACGGCACATTATTTGCGGATTAAAATTACTGCTTTGCAAAAAATCTTTATAACCCAAATAGGTGAAACTACATAATCTCCCACGGCACACGAGTGGTTGAAAAACACTGGTCTAGCTTGTGAGCTATTGCGTGCTTAGCTGTTGAGTATCTGCTGTATTTATATGTAACTCTTGTTTTTTTGGGATCACTTTCACTTGACTTTCTCTTGGTTGTGGACTGGTTTCTCTCACTTATCAGCTCTCTTGGTCCACACTCCATCCATTTTCTACCGCTTGTCCCTTTCACACTTGCCTCTCTTAAAGGGAGACTATTGCATCAGAGGTCAGCTCGAATTTGGCGCAAAGACCATAGATCAGCCATGTAAAGGTTCTTCAAACAATGGTAAGAATAATTGTTTAATTAAATAGAAATATGGAGGTTTAATGTGATTAAAGGAGGACTTTTTGATCAGACGTTAACAGTTAGCACATTGCTGGTTAAGCAGAGCTAGCTTAGTTATTGGGTGACATGTTATAACAGTTATTACGGTATATATACATAATATTACAAGTAATATTACATATAGGGTGACATATTACACTAGTTATTACGGTATTGATACATAATATTAGAAGAGAGGAAAAAAAGAGGCGG
>NC_084552.2:13225000-13247500 GCF_033978685.3 Nerophis lumbriciformis | reverse complement strand
CACTATGGACTGGACTCTCACTTTTATACTAGATCCACTATGGACTGGACTCTCACACTATTATGTTAGATCCACTATGGACTGGACTCTCACTCTATTATGCTAGATCCACTATGGACTGGACTCTCACAATATTATGCTAGATCCACTATGGACTGGACTCTCACACTATTATGTTAGATCCACCATGGACTGGACTCTCACACTATTATGCTAGATCCACTATGGACTGGACTCTCAAACTATTATGTTAGATCCACTATGGACTGGACTCTCACACTATTATGTTAGATCCACTATGGACTGGACTCTCACACTATTAACTAGATCCACTATGGACTGGACTCTCACCCTATTATGCTAGATCCACTATGGACTGGACTCTCACGCTACTATGTTAGATCCACTATGGACTGGACTCTCACACTATTAACTAGATCCACTATGGAGTGGACTCTCACACAATTATGCGAGATCCACTATGGACTGGACTCTCACACTATTATGTTAGATCCACCATGAACTGGACTCTCACACTATTATGTTAGATCCACTATGAACTGGACTCTCATGCTATTATGTTAGATCCACTATGGACTGGACTCTCACACTATTATGTTAGATCCACTATGGACTGGACTCTCACACTATTATGCTAGATCCACTATGGACAGGACTCACAATATTATGTTAGATCCACTATGGACTGGACTCTCACACTATTATGCTAGATCCACTATGGACTGGACTCTCACTATTATGTTAGACCCACTATGGACTGGACTCTCACACTATTAACTAGGTCCACTATGGACTGGACTCTCACACTATTATGTTAGATCCACTATGAACTGGACTCTCATGCTATTATGTTAGATCCACTATGGACTGGACTCTCACACTATTAACTAAATCCACTATGGACTGGACTCTCACACTATTATACTAGATCCACTATGGACTGGACTCTCACACTATTATGTTAGATCCACTATGAACTGGACTCTCATGCTATTATGTTAGATCCACTATGGACTGGACTCTCCCACTATTAACTAAATCCACTATGGACTGGACTCTCACACTATTATGCGAGATCCACTATGGACTGGACTCTCACGCTATTATGTTAGATCCACTATGGACTGGACTCTCACACTATTATGCTAGATCCACTATGGACAGGACTCACAATATTATGTTAGATCCACTATGGACTGGACTCTCACACTATTATGCTAGATCCACTATGGACTGGACTCTCACAATATTATGCTAGACCTACTCGACGTCCATTGCATCCGGTCTCCTCTAGAGGGGGGTAGGTGGGGGGCAGTCACATCTGCGGTCCTCTCCAAGGTTTCTCATAGTCATTCATATTGACATCCCGCTGGTTTGTGAGTTTTTTCTTGCCCTTATGTGGGCTCTGAACCGAGGATGTCGTCGTGGCTTGTGCAGCCCTTTGAGACACTCGTGATTTAGGGCTATATAAATAAACATTGATTGATTTGTGATTTAGGGCTATATAAATAAACATTGATTGATTGATAAACGCTCCGCTTTGAAATTTTTCATGACAACATGAGGGAAAAAAACCCTCCTGTGTATATAGGACCACTATTAAAAAGCAGGCTTTGCTACACATCTTAAACAGCTTCTTTAAATGCTGATGTTTGCAACGCGTTAATCAGAAATTCTTTTGGAAGACGACATCACAGGAAGTGAACACTTTATGGTCAGGAAGGGGAAAGCCTTGTTGTTTCAGAAAGGGAATCATTTGAGTGTAACACCAAACAGTGGGCCTAGCATAGACATCTTCTAAGGGTACGCAGCATGGAGCGCTACTGCCTACTGGCGCTGACGAGACGCGGGGCCGCCATCTTGGAGTGGTGATCCGCTCCACTCAGTGCAATTCATTTGGCAGGAGCAATGAACTGTCAGCGCATTTAATTCATCTTACCTCACTGAATACCACTGATTTTCACGCGTTTTTTTGTCATACGTGTAGCTATGATAAAGGACACATGTTTTATTATTCATAGTTTGCTTAACAGTAATAGAATAGAGATCAAAATAAAAAAAATCCCCATAGAGCTGGGCCATAAAACGATAATATATATCATGATAGACACATAATTGATAACAAAAAAATTTAAATAAAACATTAATTTGAAAAAATCCCCAAAGGGCTGGGCCATAAAACGATATCAACATATTTATCATGATAGACACATAACTTATGTTAAAAAAAAAAATAGAAAAAAAGGCCATAGAGCTGGGCAATAAAAGGGATATCAATATATATCGCAAAAGACATCAAATCGAAATCAATTTTAAAAAAAACAGTAATTTGAAAAAACACCCATAGGGCTGGGCCATATAACGATAATAAATATCATGATAGACAAAAAAATAGGAAAAAGGCCGATAGGGCTGGACGATAAAACGATATCAATATATATCATTACACACACATAGATATAAAAAAATTGGGAAAAGGCCGATAAGGCTGGGCGATAAAACAATTGCAATATATATTGCAAAAGACATCAAATCGATATAAAAAAATAAAATTAAAAAAACATTCTGAAAAAATCCCGTAGGGCTGGACAATAAAATGTTATCAATATATATCGCAAAATAAATAAAATCAAAATCAGTTTAAAAAAAATTAAAATATTCTGAATAAATCCCCGTAGGGCTGGGCCATAAAACAAAAATATATATCATGATAGAAACATAATTGATAACAAATAAATTGAAATAACTTTTTTTTTTTTTAAAAAGGCCGATAGGGCTGGGCGATAAAACGATATCAATATATACTGCAAAAGACATCAAATCGAAGTCAATTGGATGGAAATCCTGCCCTCATTTTAATTGAGTTCATCCAATGAGTCATTTTTTGGAGTGTGTGAATGTTGTCTGTCTATCTGTGTTGGCCCTGCGATGAGGTGGCCACTTGTCCAGGGTGTACACCGCCTTCCGCCCGAATGCAGCTGATATAGGCACCCCCCGCCACCCCAAAAGGGACCAGCGGTAGAAAATGGATGGATGGATTGGAACACACTCTTTTCACAAAATACAACCAATAGTACGTTAATGTTAAATCTTACTTGTGAAAAGTAATCCCCCCGATTCCTATTTTCAACAGTCCGCTCATTTGAGCAGGAAAACGCTGAACACCATCTTTGTTTTCTACCTGTCAACTGTCAGTATAGGCTGCTCGCCGGCTCCTCATCACCACTTCAAGATGGCGACCCAATTTCTCGCGTCACAGCAGCCAATGCTGCGTCTACTTATAAGATGTCTATGGTTATAACGTCACTGCAAACACGGCAATCTGTCGCGTCCACTGCAGTTCGCTACCTTATTCATAATTTTGTCAAGTGATTTTTTTTTAAAGCAGGGTTGCATGAGGTACCTACACATAACGTTACGTTAGTCAATGTATCACACACAGTAACGTAACGTTAGACGGCGGTCAGCATCACCGCGTATTTTAGCCACCTACAAACATAGTCAAATAAAGGTCAGTTAAAATGTATACTATATTAAGAATATGTGTACATATTGCATAGGGCCCTGACATTATGTTCAATCAACATCAACACACATACAGTATGAGATGAGATCAATGAGATAAGGTAAGAACAGGATACAAACTGCTCTGGAACTAGTTACAATGCAATATGCCATGGAAATACAATGTTAACACTTTTGTGCAAATAAGTACAGTTGCACTTGTTTTTTCAAATGTGTTTATTCTGTAAAGGAATGAGTTAAATGTTTAAAATGACTGGTTAATAGTGCTATTAAGAAGTGCAATGTCAGCACTATTTTTTCCCCTGCATTTTCAAATGCACTTGTTTTAATAAATAAATACAACGTTTTAAAAGTATACACAATCTGTGTAAATATATTAGTCTGTGGTTAAAAGGACTTGAAAGGACTCAAAATGCAGGACTTGGGACTTGACTTGAGACTTTCCAGTCTTGACTTTGGACTTGACTCGGGACTTGCCTGTCTTGACTCGGGACTTGACTCAGGACTTGAGACTTACCGTACTTGTGACTTGCAAAACAATGACTTGGTCCCACCTCTGCCAGCCCCGGCATCTTTGTTTTCTACCTGTCAACTGTCAGTTTAGGCTGCCGGCTCCTCATCACCACTTCAAGATGGCGGCCCAATTTCTCGCGTCACAGCAGCCAATGCTGCGTCTACTTATAAGATGTCTATGGGGCCGAGCATAAATGCCTGAATTATTATTCTGGTTTGTGTGAAGATGCCAACTACAGTACATTGCACTCTCCTCTAAATAATCCCGTTAGGACGATGTTTATTTCACTCACAGCTTTATCAGTGCCAATAATTAACATGTGAAAACACTCAACAATGACTCTATTTTCTACATTGTCCATCAAGAAAACGCAATCAAATACCTTTCTGTTTGTCAATAATGTGATTGGAAATAGGATATTTTCCAAAGTGGAATATGACTTGAAAGCCAGACTCTTATTTGTCGAAGCTATGGATGGAAATCCCAATGGAGAAGATAACGGCATTTATTAATCATAAATTGGCGAAATGCACTTCGTACTGGGAGAACTGGGTCAATGATGTCACGCCCCATAGGCCCGGTTTTATCTTCACTGTGTAAAAAAAAGATCACTCCCTATTAGGGTTGTCCTGATACCAATGTTTTAGTACCGGTACCAGTGTCAAAATGTATTTCGATACTTTTCTAAATAACGGGGACCACAAAAAATGGCAATATTGGCTTTATTTTAAGAATCATGAGGGTGTTTTAGTGTTATAACTTCACCTTTATCTTTAGTTTTTAAGCCAAAATGCGTTCGTTCTCCCTTTTCTGTCTACACACTGTGTCTGCTTGTAAGTACTCTGTGTGTGTGCGCTGCCGAACATTCTTCTCTGCTCGCAAACCAGCAATGTCACGGTACTTTTAAAACAGAGTATAGTACCGTGTTTGATTCATTAGTACCACGATAGTATACTAGTACCGGTATACCGCACAACCCTACTCCATACATGTTCATAGTTTTTGTTTCTATTTATTTATTTACTATCTGTTCTTTTTTTTTTTTATATTTATTTATTTTTGGTTTTGTTTTGTTTTTTCTGTTTTTTGGAAGGTGATATAAACAAAAAAACAAAGTATTTTGACATGCAAATATGATGTAATGTATAGGAATGTCTGATGGTGGATGTAAATGATAAAAAAAAATTAGAAAATGACATTTTTACAAGTTTTTACAATCTTTCTAATTTTCTTTTTTCTAAAAAAAATATTTTGTGTCTTTTGAGCGGATCTCGCTCAAGTTAAGGTCAAGGTCAAGCTTGATTTATTTACATAGCACAATTAAACAAAAAAACTAAAGAAAAGCCACTTTTTCCCTTAAGTGCTGTGCAGGTTCAAACAGAAAGGTCAAATATTAAAAATAATAAAAATCACAAAAAGTACAGAACATTATGTTTATAAAACGCAGGTAAAAATGCAAAAAAATAGTAAAAGTGTGTTAAAAAATAAATAAATAATAATTTTACAAGTTTTTACAATCTTTCTAATTTTGTTTTTCAAAAAAAACATTTTGTGTTTTTTTAAGCGGATCTCGCTCAAGTTAAGGTCAAGGTCAAGCTTGATTTATTTATATAGCACAATCAAACAAAAAAAGAAAAGAAAAAAAAGCCACTTTTTTTCCCAAAAGTTCTGTGCAGGTTCAAACAGAAAGGTCAAATATTAAAATAATAAAAATCACAATAAGTACAGAACATTATGTTTATGAAACACAGGTAAAAATGCATAAAAATAGTAAAAGTGTGTGTAAAAAATAAATAAATAAATAAATGTTTACAAGTTTTTAAAATCTTTCTAATTTTGTTAAAAATATATATATATATTTTGTGTTTTTTGAGCGGATCTCCCTCAAGTTAAGGTCAAGGTCAAGCTTGATTTATTTATATAGCACAATTAAACAAAAAAAGAAAAGAAAAGCCACTTTTTCCCTAAAGTGCTGTGCAGGTTCAAACAGAAAGGTCAAATAATAAAAATCACAACAAGTACAGAACATTATGTTTATGAAACGCAGGTACAAATGCAAAAAAAAATAGTAAAAGTGTGTTTAAAAAAAATAAAAAATTTTTTACAAGTTTTTACAATCTTTCTAATTTTGTTTTTTCCAAAAAAAAAAAAGTTGTGTTTTTTGAGCGGACCTCGCTCAAGTTAAGGTCAAGGTCAAGCTTGATTTATTTATATAGCACAATTAAACAAAAAAAGAAAAGAAAAAAAAGCCACTTTTTTCCCTAAAGTGCTGTGTAGGTTTAAACAGAAAGGTCAAATATTAAAAATAATAAAAATTACAATAAGTACAGAACATTATGTTTATGAAACACAGGTAAAAATGCATAAAAATAGTAAAAGTGTGTGTAAAAAAATAAATAAATAAATGTTTACAAGTTTTTAAAATCTTTCTAATTTTGTTAAAAAAGAAAAAAAATTGTGTTTTTTGAGCGGATCTCCCTCAAGTCAAGGTCAAGGTCAAACTCGATTTATTTATATAGCACAATTAAACAAAACAAAAAAAAAACAAAAAAGAAAAGCCACTTTTTCCCCAAAGTGCTGTGCAGGTTCAAACAGAAAGGTCAAATATTAAAAATGATAAACATCACAACAAGTACAGAACATTATATTTATGAAACGCAGGTAAAAAGGCCTAAAAATATTGCAAATGTCTTAAAAAAGTAATAAAAAATGAAAAAATGAAATTTTTACAAGTTTTTACAATCTTTCTAATTTCCTTTAAAAAAAAAAAAAAAAAAAAAAAAAAAATTGTGTTTTTTGAGCGGATCTTGCTCAAGTTAAGGTCAAGGTCAAGCTTGATTTATTTATATAGCACAATTAAACAAAAAAAAAAAGAAAAGCCAATTTTCCCCTAAAGTTCAGGTTCAAACAGAAAGGTCAAATAATAAAAATCACAACAAGTACAGAACATTATGTTTATGAAACGCAGGTAAAAATGCATAAAAATAGTAAAAGTGTGTAAAAAAAACAAAATAAAAAATAAAGACATTTTTACAAGTTTTTTACAATCTTTCTATTTTTCTTTGTTCCAAAAAAATATTTTGTCTTTTTTGAGCGAATGTCGCTCAAGTTAAGGTCAAGGTCAAGCTTGATTTATTTATATAGCACAATTAAACAAAACAAAAAAAGAAAAGAAAAGCCACTTTTTTCCCTAAAGTGCTGTGCAGCTTCAAACAGAAAGGTCAAATATGAAAAATTATAAAAATCACAATAAGTACAGAAGATTATGTTTGCAAAAATGCATAAAAATAGTAAAAGTGTGTAAAATAATAATATTTAAAAATGTCCTTGAATATGTCCAGCTCAGCCAGCGCAAATGAGCATGTTTGAAAGTCTTTGTTTGTCCTTTTGTTTACATTTTAACTGAATAACAAATAAGTCCATAGAGTTTATGTTTAAAAACACAACCATTTATATTTCCCCCCACGTTTTAAGTCTTTTGTCATCATGTCTCCTGTACAAAAAGTGATGGACTTTTTATTGCTTTTTCACAACAATTGGTAAGGTCTTTATTATTCGTCTGTTTCGGGGCGGTGTTGATTGTGTGATTTGTGTGTTTCCAGCCAGGCATGTTGCGACTCGTCGTGGTCCCAGGTTGTCATGGGCGTCGACTGAAGCCGCTTGTCATGGTTGCTTCCAATGACAGTTGAAATGATGCTTTCTCTGTAAAGGTGTGATTTAAAAAAAAAAAACTGTCATTACTAATAATGAATCAAAATCACTTTTGTTACGAATTATTGACACGTTAAAGGCGCCAATGATTTCACATCAAAAAATTCCACTTTGAAATATTTTTTGGGGACAATATTGCATAATTTGTGTGTTTGCCATAAAAAAAACATTTTCTATGACAAAAAGGGCATAAAACAAACAAACCAACGAAAAAAAAGTGTAACAAAATTATAAACCCTTATAAATCAACGGATGGATCTGAAGTTGGTCTAGAGACTTAAGTGTTGAAAGCAAATACAATACCACTTTGATATATTTTTTGGGGAAAATATTGCATAATTTGTGTGTTTGCCATAAAAAATCAAAGTTTTCTATGACAAAAAAAAGCATAAAACAAACAAAAACCCTTAATAAATTATAAACCCTCTTAAAATGACAGATTGATCTGAAGTTGATCTACTGTGTTCAAAGTGAAAAAAATTCCACTTTGAAACATTTTTTGGGGGAAATATTGCGTAATTTGTGTGTTTTTGCCACAAAAACACTAAGTTTTCTATGACAAAAAGGCATAAAAAAAACAAACCAACAAAAAAAAAAACTTAAAAAATTATAAACACTTTTAAATCGATGGATGGATCTGAGGTTGATCTAGAAAAAGCAAAAAATATTCCACTTTGAAATATTTTTTGGGGAAAATATTGCATAATTTGTGTTTGCCATACAAAAAAAAAGTTTTCTATGACAAAAAAGGCATGAAACAAACAAACCAACAAAAAAACCTAAAAAAGTTCTAAACCGTTTTAAATCGATGGATGGATCTGAAGTTGACCTAGAGACTTAAATGTTGAAAGCAAAAAATAATTCCACTTTTAAATATTTTTTTGGGGAAAATATTGCATAATTTGTGTGTTTGCCATAAAAAAAAACATGTTTTCTATGACAAAAAAGGCATAAAACAAACAAACTAACAAAAAAACCCTTAATAAATTATAAACCCTCTTAAATTGACAGATTGATCTGAAGTTGATCTACTGACTTAAGTGTTCAAAGTGAAAAAAATTCCACTTTGAAACATTTTTTGGGGGAAAAATATTGCATCATTTGTGTGTTTGCCACAAAAACACAAGTTTTCTATGACAAAAAGGCATAAAAGAAACAAACCAACAAAAAAAAAACCTTAAAAAATTATAAACACTTTTAAATCGATGGATGGATCTGAGGTTGATCTAGAGAAAGCAAAAAATATTCCACTTTGAAATATCTTTTGGGGAAAATATTGCATAATTTGTGTTTGCAATAAAAAAAAACTAAGTTTTCTATGACAAAAAGGGCATAAAACAAACAACAAACAAAACAAACCTAAATAAATTATAAACCCTTTCAAATCGACAGATAGATCAGAAGTTGAGCTAGAGACTTAAGTGTTGAAAGCAAAAAGCAAAAAAAAAAAAAAATTACTTATTTTAAACACTTTTATGAGTGGGGCCCTTTTTGATTCCCAATCATTTTAGTGGGATTTACTTAAATTTACTTAAGTTTTTCAATCAATGTTGTTATAAATTATTGACATATTCAAGACTCCAATGACTTAACATCAAATATTAAACTTTGAAATATTTTTTGGGTAAATATTGCATAATTTGTGTAAGCTATGTTTTCTATGACAAAAAGGGCATAAAACAAACAAACCGACAAAAAAAAAAAAAAAAAAACTCAAAAAATGATAAACCTTTTAAATCGATGGATGGATCTGAAGTTGATCAAGAGACTTAAATGCTGAAAAGCAAAAATAATTCCACTTTGATATATTTTTTGGGGGAAATATTCCATAATTTGTGTGTTTGCCATAAAAAATTATGCTTTCGATAACAAAAAGGGCATAAAACAAACAAACAAACTAACAAAAAAAAAACCGCAATAAATTATAAACCCTCTTAAATTGACGGATTAAGTGTTCAAAGTGAAAAAAATTCCACTTCGAAACATTTTTTGGGAAAAATATTGCATCATTTGTGTGTTTGCCACAAAAACACAAGTTTTCTATGACAAAAAGGCATAAAAGAAACAAACCAACAAAAAAAAACCTTAAAAAATTAAAAACACTTTTAAATCGATGGATGGATATGAGGTTGATCTAGAGAAAGCAAAAAATATTCCACTTTGAAATATCTTTTGGGGAAAATATTGCATAATTTGTGTTTGCCATAAAAAAAAAAAGTTTTCTATGACAAAAAAGGCATGAAACAAACAAACCAACAAAAAAACCTAAAAAAGTTCTAAACCGTTTTAAATCGATGGATGGATCTGAAGTTGACCTAGAGACTTAAATGTTGAAAGCAAAAAATAATTCCACTTTTAAATATTTTTTGGGGAAAATATTGCATAATTTGTGTGTTTGCCATAAAAAAACATGTTTTCTATGACAAAAAAGGCATAAAACAAACAAACTAGCAAAAAAACCCTTAATAAATTATAAACCCTCTTAAATTGACAGATTGATCTGAAGTTGATCTACTGACTTAAGTGTTCAAAGTGAAAAAAATTCCACTTTGAAACATTTTTGGGGGGAAATATTGCGTAATTTGTGTGTTTTTGCCACAAAAACACTAAGTTTTCTATGACAAAAAGGCATAAAAGAAACAAACCAACAAAAAAAAACTTAAAAAATTATAAACACTTTTAAATCGATGGATGGATCTGAGGTTGATCTAGAGAAAGCAAAAAATATTCCACTTTGAAATATCTTTTGGGGAAAACATTGCATAATTTGTGTGTTTGCCATTTAAAAAAAAAAAAGTTTTCTATGACAAAAAAGGCATGAAACAAACAAACCAACAAAAAACCCTAAAAAAGTTCTAAACCGTTTTAAATCGATGGATGGATCTGAAGTTGACCTAGAGACTTAAATGTTGAAAGCAAAAAATAATTCCACTTTTAAATATTTTTTGGGGAAAATATTGCATAATTTGTGTGTTTGCCATAAAAAAACATGTTTTCTATGACAAAAAAGGCATAAAACAAACAAACTAACAAAAAAACCCTTAATAAATTATAAACCCTCTTAAATTGACAGATTGATCTGAAGTTGATCTACTGACTTAAGTGTTCAAAGTGAAAAAAATTCCACTTTGAAACATTTTTTGGGGAAAATATTGCGTAATTTGTGTGTTTGCCACAAAAACACTAAGTTTTCTATGACAAAAAGGCATAAAAGAAACAAACCAACAAAAAAAAAACTTAAAAAATTATAAACACTTTTAAATCGATGGATGGTTCTGAAGTTGATCTAGAGAAAGCAAAAAATATTCCACTTTGAAATATCTTTTGGGGAAAATATTGCATAATTTGTGTGTTTGCCATTAAAAAAAGAAAGTTTTCTATGACAAAAAAGGCATGAAACAAACAAACCAACAAAAAACCCTAAAAAAGTTCTAAACCGTTTTAAATCAATGGATGGATCTGAAGTTGACCTAGAGACTTAAATGTTGAAAGCAAAAAATAATTCCACTTTTAAATATTTTTTGGGGAAAATATTGCATAATTTGTGTGTTTGCCATAAAAAAACATGTTTTCTATGACAAAAAAGGCATAAAACAAACAAACTAACAAAAAAAACCTTAATAAATTATAAACCCTCTTAAATTGACAGATTGATCTGAAGTTGATCTACTGACTTAATTGTTCAAAGTGAAAACAATTCCACTTTGAAACATTTTTTGGGGGAAATATTGCGTAATTTGTGTGTTTTTGCCACAAAAACACTAAGTTTTCTATGACAAAAAGGCATAAAAGAAACAAACCAACAAAAAAAAACTTAAAAAATTATAAACACTTTTAAATCGATGGATGGATCTGAGGTTGATCTAGAGAAAGCAAAAAATATTCCACTTTGAAATATCTTTTGGGGAAAACATTGCATAATTTGTGTGTTTGCCATTAAAAAAAAAAAAGTTTTCTATGACAAAAAAGGCATGAAACAAACAAACCAACAAAAAACCCTAAAAAAGTTCTAAACCGTTTTAAATCGATGGATGGATCTGAAGTTGACCTAGAGACTTAAATGTTGAAAGCAAAAAATAATTCCACTTTTAAATATTTTTTGGGGGAAAATATTGCATAATTTGTGTGTTTGCCATAAAAAAAACATAAAACAAACAAACTAACAAAAAAACCCTTAATAAATTATAAACCCTCTTAAATTGACAGATTGATCTGAAGTTGATCTACTGACTTAAGTGTTCAAAGTGAAAAAAATTCCACTTTGAAACATTTTTTTGGGAAAATATTGCGTAATTTGTGTGTTTGCCACAAAAACACTAAGTTTTCTATGACAAAAAGGCATAAAGAAACAAACCAACAAAAAAAAAACTTAAAAAATTATAAACACTTTTAAATCGATGGATGGATCTGAGGTTGATCTAGAGAAAGTAAAAAATATTGCACTTTGAAATATTTTTTGGGGAAGAATTTGCATAATTTGTGTGTTTGCCATAAAAAAAAAAAGTTTTTAATGACAAAAAAGGCATGAAACAAACAAAAAAACCTAAAAAAGTTTTAAACCCTTTCAAATCGACGGATGGATCTGAAGTTGATCTAGAGACTTAAGTGTTGAAAGCAAAAAAAAAATCCACTTTGAAATATTTTTTGGGGAAAATATTGCATAATTTGTGTTTGCAATAAAAAAAACTATGTTTTCTATGACAAAAAGGGCATAAAACAAACAACAAACAAAACAAACCTAAATAAATTATAAACCCTTTCAAATCGACAGATAGATCAGAAGTTGAGCTAGAGACTTAAGTGTTGAAAGCAAAAAAAAATATTTTACTTAATTTAAACACTTTTATGAGTGGGGCCTTTTTTGATTCCCAATCATTTTAGTGGGATTTACTTAAATTTACTCAAGTTTTTCAATCAATGTTGTTATGAATTATTGACATATTCAAGACTCCAATGACTTAACATCAAATATTAAACTTTGAAATATTTTTTGGGGAAATATTGCATAATTTGTGTAAACTATGTTTTCTATGACAACAAAAGCATAAAACAAACAAACCGACAAAAAAAAACCCCTCAAAAAATGATAAACCTTTTAAATTGATGGATGGATCTGAAGTTGATCAAGAGACTTAAGTGCTGAAAAGCAAAAATAATTCCACTTTGATATATTTTTTGGGGGAAATATTCCATAATTTGTGTGTTTGCCATAAAAAACTATGCTTTCGATAACAAAAAGGGCATAAAACAAACAAACTAACAAACAAAAAAACCGCAATAAATTATAAACCCTCTTAAATTGACGGATTAAGTGTTCAAAGTGAAAAAAAATTCCACTTTGAAACATTTTTTGGGAAAAATATTGCATCATTTGTGTGTTTGCCACAAAAACACAAGTTTTCTATGACAAAAAGGCATAAAAGAAACAAACCAACAAAAAAAAAACCTTAAAAAATTATAAACACTTTTAAATCGATGGATGGATCTGAGGTTGATCTAGAGAAAGCAAAAAATATTCCACTTTGAAATATCTTTTGGGGAAAATATTGCATAATTTGTGTTTGCAATAAAAAAACCCTAAGTTTTCTATGACAAAAAGGTCATAAAAAAAAACCTAACAAAAAAAAACGTAATCAATTATAAACCCTCTTAAATTGACAGATGGATCTGAAGTTGGTCTACAGACTTAAGTGTTCAAAGTGAAAAAAATTCCACTTTAAAATATTTTTTTGGGGAAAATATTCCATAATTTGTGTGTTTGGCACAAAAAACTATGTTTTCTATGACAAAAAGGGCATAAAACAAACAAACCGACAAAAAAAAAAAAAAACCTCAACAAAAAATGATAAACCTTTTAAATCGATGGATGGATCTGAAGTTGATCAAGAGACTTAAGTGCTGAAAAGCAAAAATAATTCCACTTTGATATATTTTTGGGGGGAAATATTCCATAATTTGTGTGTTTGCCATAAAAAACTATGCTTTCGATAACAAAAAGGGCATAAAACAAACAAACAAACTAACAAAAAAAAAAACGCAATAAATTATAAACCCTCTTAAATTGACGGATTAAGTGTTCAAAGTGAAAAAAATTCCACTTTGAATCATTTTTTGGGAAAAATATTGCATCATATGTGTGTTTGCCACAAAAACACAATTTTTCTATGACAAAAAGGCATAAAAGAAACAAACCAACAAAAAAAAACCTTAAAAAATTAAAAACACTTTTAAATCGATGGATGGATCTGAGGTTGATCTAGAGAAAGCAAAAAATATTCCACTTTGAAATATCTTTTGGGGAAAATATTGCATAATTTGTGTTTGCAATAAAAAAAACCTAAGTTTTCTATGACAAAAAGGTCATAAAAAAAAACCTAACAAAAAAAAAAACGTAATAAATTATAAACCCTCTTAAATTGACAGATGGATCTGAAGTTGTTCTACAGACTTAAGTGTTCAAAGTGAAAAAAATTCCACTTTGAAATATTGTTTGGGGGAAAATATTGCGTAATTTGTGTGTTTGGCACAAAAAAACTATGTTTTCTATGACAAAAAGGGCATAAAACAAACAACAAACAAAACAAACCTAAATAAATTATAAACCCTTTCAAATCGACAGATAGATCAGAAGTTGAGCTAGAGACTTAAGTGTTGAAAGCAAAAAGCAAAAAAAAAAAAAAAAATACTTATTTTAAACACTTTTATGAGTGGGGCCCTTTTTGATTCCCAATCATTTTAGTGGGATTTACTTAAATTTACTTAAGTTTTTCAATCAATGTTGTTATAAATTATTGACATATTCAAGACTCCAATGACTTAACATCAAATATTAAACTTTGAAATATTTTTTGGGTAAATATTGCATAATTTGTGTAAACTATGTTTTCTATGACAAAAAGGGCATAAAACAAACAAACCGACAAAAAAAAAAAAAACCTCAAAAAATGATAAACCTTTTAAATCGATGGATGGATCTGAAGTTGATCAAGAGACTTAAGTGCTGAAAAGCAAAAATAATTCCACTTTGATATATTTTTTGGGGGAAAATAATTTGTGTGTTTGCCACAAAAACACAAGTTTTCTATGACAAAAAGGCATAAAAGAAACATCCATCCATCCATCCATCTTCTTCCGCTTATCCGAGGTCGGGTCGCGGGGGCAGCAGCTTAAGCAGGGAAGCCCAGACTTCCCTCTCCCCAGCCACTTCGTCCAGCTCCTCCTGGGGGATCCCGAGGCGTTCCCAGGCCAGCCGGGAGAGATAGTCTTCCCAGCGTGTCCTGGGTCTTCCCCGTGGCCTCCTACCGGTCGGACGTGCCCGAAACACCTTCCTAGGGAGGCGTTCGGGTGGCATCCTGACCAGATGCCCGAACCACCTCATCTGGCTCCTCTCGATGTGGAGGAGCAGCGGCTTTACTTTGAGCTCCCCCCGGATGACAGAGCTTCTCACCCTATCTCTAAGGGAGAGCCCCGCCACTCGGCGGAGGAAACTCATTTCGGCCGCTTGTACCCGTGATCTTGTCCTTTCGGTCATGACCCAAAGCTCATGACCATAGGTGAGGATGGGAACGTAGATCGACCGGTAAATCGAGAGCTTTGCCTTCCGGCTCAGCTCCTTCTTCACCACAACGGATCGATACAGCGTCCGCATTACTGAAGACGCCGCACCGATCCGCCTGTCGATCTCACGATCCACTCTACCCCCACTCGTGAACAAGACTCCGAGGTACTTGAACTCCTCCACTTGGGGCAAGATCTCCTCCCCAACCTGGAGATGGCACTCCACCCTTTTCCGGGAGAGAACCATGGACTCGGACTTGGAGGTGCTGATTCCCATCCCAGTCGCTTCACACTCGGCTGCGAACCGATCCAGTGAGAGCTGAAGATCTTGGCCGGAGGAAGCCATCAGGACCACATCATCTGCAAATAGCAGTGACCTAATCCTGCAGCCACCAAACCAGATCCCCTCAACGCCCTGACTGCGCCTAGAAATTCTGTCCATAAAGGTTATGAACAGAATCGGTGACAAAGGGCAGCCTTGGCGGAGTCCAACCCTCACTGGAAACGTGTCCAACTTACTGCCGGCAATGCGGACCAAGCTCTGACACTGATCATACAGGGAGCGAACTGCCACAATAAGACAGTCCGTTACCCCATACTCTCTGAGCACTCCCCACAGGACTTCCCGGGGTACACGGTCGAATGCCTTCTCCAAGTCCACAAAGCACATGTAGACTGGTTGGGCAAACTCCCATGCACCCTCAAGGACCCTGCCGACAGTATAGAGCTGGTCCACAGTTCCACGACCAGAACGAAAACCACACTGTTCCTCCTGAATCCGAGGTTCGACTATCCGGCGTAGCCTCCTCTCCAGTACACCTGAATAGACCTTACCGGGAAGGCTGAGGAGTGTGATCCCACGATAGTTGGAACACACCCTCCGGTTCCCCTTCTTAAAGAGAGGAACCACCACCCCGGTCTGCCAATCCAGAGGTACCGCCCCCGATGTCCACGCGATGTTGCAGAGTCTTGTCAACCAAGACAGCCCCACAACATCCAGAGCCTTAAGGAACTCCGGGCGGTTCTCATCCACCCCCGGGGCCTTGCCACCGAGGAGCTTTTTAACTACCTCGGCAACCTCAGCCCCAGAAATAGGAGAGCCCACCACAGATTCCCCAGGCCCTGCTTCCTTATAGGAAGACGTGCTGGTAGGATTGAGGAGGTCTTCGAAGTATTCCCTCCACCGATCCACAACATCCGCAGTCGAGGTCAGCAGAGCACCATCCCCACCATACACGGTGTTGACACTGCACTGCTTCCCCTTCCTGAGGCGGCGGATGGTGGTCCAGAATTGCTTCGAAGCCGTCCGGAAGTCTTTTTCCATGGCCTCCCCGAACTCCTCCCATGTCCGAGTTTTTGCCTCCGCGACCGCTGAAGCCGCACACCGCTTGGCCTGTCGGTACCTGTCTGCTGCCTCAGGAGTCCCATGAGCCAAAAGAACCCGATAGGACTCCTTCTCCAGCCTGACGGCATCCCTCACCGCCGGCGTCCACCAACGGGTTCTAGGATTACCGCCACGACAGGCACCAACTACCTTGCGGCCACAGCTCCAATCGGCCGCCTCGACAATAGAGGTACGGAACATTGTCCACTCGGACTCAATGTCCAGCACCTCCCTCTTGACATGTTCAAAGTTCTTCCGGAGGTGGGAATTGAAACTCTCTCTGACAGGAGACTCTGCCAGGCGTTCCCAGCAAACCCTCACAATGCGTTTGGGCCTGCCAGGTCTGTCCGGCATCCTCCCCCACCATCGCAGCCAACTCACCACCAGGTGGTGATCGGTAGAAAGCTCCGCCCCTCTCTTCACCCGAGTGTCCAAAACATGAGGCCGCAAATCCGATGACACAACTACAAAGTCGATCATGGAACTGCGGCCTAGGGTGTCCTGGTCCCAAGTGCACATATGGACACCCTTATGTTTGAACATGGTGTTTGTTATCGACAATCTGTGACGAGCACAAAAGTCCAATAACAGAACACCACTCGGGTTCAGATCCGGGCGGCCATTCTTCCCAATCACACCTCTCCAGGTTTCACTGTCGCTGCCAACATGAGCGTTGAAGTCCCCCAGTAGAACGAGGGAATCACCCGGGGGAGCACTCTCCAGTACTCCCTCGAGTGAATCCAAAAAGGGTGGGTACTCTGAGCTGCTGCTTGGCGCGTAAACGCAAACAACAGTCAGGACCCGTCCCCCCACCCGAAGGCGGAGGGAAGCTACCCTCTCGTCCACCGGGTTGAACTCCAACGTGCAGGCTTTGAGCCGAGGGGCAACAAGAATTGCCACCCCAGCTCGTCGCCTCTCACTGCCGGCAACGCCAGAGTGGAAGAGAGTCCATCCCCTCTCAAGAGAAGTGGTTCCAGAGCCCTTGCTGTGCGTCGAAGTGAGTCCGACTATATCTAGCCGGAACTTCTCCACCTCACGCACTAGCTCAGGCTCCTTCCCCCCCAGCGAAGTGACGTTCCACGTCCCAAGAGCCAGCTTATGTAGCCGAGGGTCGGACCGCCAAGTGCCCTGCCCTCGGCTGCCGCCCAGCTCACACTGCACCCGACCTCTATGGCCCCTGCTATGGGTGGTGAGCCCATTGGAGGGGGGACCCACGTTGCCTCTTCGGGCTGTGCCCGGCAGGGCCGGCCCCCATGGCTCGCCATCGTGCCCCACCTCCGGGCCTGGCTCCAGAGGGGGGCCCCGGTGACCCGCGTCCGGGCGAGGGAAATCTGGGTCCTTGGTTTGTGTTCTTCATCGAGGTCTTCGAGCTGCTCTTTGTCTGATCCCTCACCTAGGACCAGTTTGCCTTGGGAGACCCTACCAGGGTTCATAGAAACCCCCGGACAACATAGCTCCTAGGATCATTGGGACACGCAAACTCCTCTACCACGGTAAGGTGGCAGCTCAGAGAGGAGATAAAAGAAACAAACCAACAAAAAAAAAACTTTAAAAATTATAAACACTTCGATAACAAAAAGGGCATAAAACAAACAAACTAACAAAAAAAAAAAACGCAATAAATTATAAACCCTCTTAAATTGACGGATTAAGTGTTCAAAGTGAAAAAAATTCCACTTTGAAACATTTTTTGGGGAAAATATTGCATAATTTGTGTGTTTGCCACAAAAACACAAGATTTCTATGACAAAAAGTGCATAAAAGAAACAAACCAACAAAAACAAAAACTTAAAAAATTATAAACACTTTTAAATTGATGGATGGATCTGAGGTTGATCTAGAGAAAGCAAAAAATATTCCACTTTGAAATATTTTTTTGGGGAAAATATTGCATAATTTGTGTGTTTGCCATAAAAAAAAAAGCTAAGTTTTCTATGACAAAAATGGCATAAAACAAACAACAAGTGAAAAAACCTCAAGACATTATAAACCCTTTTAAATTGACGGATTGAGTGTTAAGTGTTGAAAATAAAAAGCAAAAAAAACCAACTTTGATCTGATGGTTGACCACACAAGGTTATTAACTTGGTTTCACATGTTCAGATCTGGATCCTAATTGCTACAAATGATGAGAGTCGGAAGTGGCTTTATTTCATTTTTTAAAATTATATTTGATGTTATTTAGTTTTTCCTGCTCTATGTTTGGACACCTTTTTGAGGTACTCAAAGTGTAGGAAATTTCCTCAGATTTTGCGAAACATTTTACAAACCCCAAAAGCAGTGAAGTTGTCACGTTGTGTAAATGGTAAATAAAAACAGAATACAATGATTTGCAAATCCTTTTCAACTTAAAAAATTGAATAGACTGCAAAGACAAGATATTTCATGTTCACACTGGTAAACTTTGTTATTTTTTGCAATTATTAGCTCATTTGGAGCTTGATGCCTGCAACATGTTTAAAAAAAGCTGGCACACGTGGCAAAAAAGACTGAGAAAGTTGAGGAATGCTCATCAAACACTTATTTGGAACATCCCACAGGTGAACGGGCTATTTGGGAACAGGTGGGTGCCATGATTGGGTATAAAAGTAGATTCCATGAAAAGCTCAGTCATTCACAAACAAGGACGGGGCGAGGGTCACCTCTTTGTCATAAAATGCGTGAGCAAATTGTTTAAGAACAACATTTCTCAACCAGCTATTGCAAGGAATTTAGGTATTTCACCATCTACAGTCCGTAATATCATCAAAGGGTTCAGAGAATCTGGAGGAATCACTCCACGTAAGCCATGATATTAAGGACCTTCGATCCCTCAGGCGGTACTGCATCAAAAAGCGACATCAGTGTGTAAAGGATATCACCACATGGGCTCAGGAACACTTCAGAAAACCACTGTCAGTAACTACAGTTTGTCGCTACAGCTGTAAGTGCAAGTTAAAACTCTACTATGCAAAGTGAAAGCCATTTATCAACAACACCCAGAAACGCCGCCCGCTTCGCTGGGCCCGAGCTCATCTAAGATGGACTCATGCAAAGTGGAAAAGTGTTCTGTGGTCTGACGAGTCCACATTTCAAATTGTTCTTGGAAACTGTGGACACCGTGTCCTTCGGACCAAAGAGGAAAGAAACCATCCAACATGTTATAGGTGCAAAGTGTAAAAGCCAGCATGTGTGATGGTATGGGGGTGTATTAGTGCCCAAGACATGGGTAACTTACACATCTGTGAAGGCGCCATTAATGCTGAAAGGTACATACAGGTTTTGGGGCAACATATGTTGCCATCCAAGCAACGTTATCATGGACGCCCCTGCTTATTTCAGCAAGACAATGCCAAGCCATGTGTTTCAACAGCGTGGCTTCATAGTAAAAGAGTGCGGGTACTAGACTGGCCTGCCTGTAGTCCAGACCCGTCTCCCATTGAAAATGTGTGGCGCATTATGAAGCCTACAATAGCACAACGGAGACCCCCGGACTGTTGAACAACTTAAGCTGTACATCAAGCAAGAATGAGAAAGAATTCCACCTGAGAAGCTTCAAAAATGTGTCTCCTCAGTTCCCAAATGTTTACTGAGTGTTGTTAAAAGGAAAGGCCATGTAACACAGTGGTAAAAATGCCCCTGTGACAACTTTTTTGCAATGTGTTGCTGCCATTAAATTCTAACAAATGAAGTTTCTCAGTGTGAACATGAAATATCTTGTCTTTGCAGTCTATTCAATTGAATATAAGTTGAAAAGGATTTGCAAATCATGTTTTGATTTACATATTACACAACGTGACAACTTCACTGGTTTTGGGGTTTATATTTGTAAAAGTCTTTTGAGGCAAATTCCCAGAATTCTCAAACCCAAGAAGTCAAAATGATTAAGTCAAATGTATTACTGTATTTAATTGCTGAAACACCACTAGGGGGCGTTGTTAACCTCCCTAACACCTTAGGTGCTCTGCTCTTGTGCAATATCCCTGATCAGTTCCAAAGACATATTCTTGCTGAATTGTGAGAACTTTCAGGACAAGAAGATGTTATGAACAGCATCATTGCACAAATGAGTGAATTAAATGTATTTCCTTGCCATGAAGCAACATAAAGCAATCTAGCTTTTTTTCATTGCCCCTGCATGACTGGGTTTTTTATAACAAGAGCACCGAGATAAACATACGGCTGGTAAACAGTTCATGAAATTATAATAGCAGGACCTTCAGGGAAATACTGGAGATTTGGGAGACTATTTCCGATTGTTTATGGTTTTCAAGCACCTGAGAAAACACTTGGCTCTCCAGAGTGACCAACAATTAAAAACAATAGCGTAGTAGCCTGAGTATTCATTAAAAACAAGGCAGGGTTGAACAATGAATTAGTTACTGTGTGTGTTTGAACATTTAATTAAGTGATTTTTATTTATTTATTAAATCAAAAAATTATTACAGTATATTATAGTATATACAAAAATATTATTTTAGAATTTTAACAATATTAATTATTATTTCTGTTTCAGAAAGTATTAATACAATAATAATAATAATAATAATAATAATAACATATACAACAATATACTTGTTATATTTACACACACGCACGCACGCCAGACACACACACACACACACACACACACACACACACACACACACACACACATTTATATATACACACAGTATACATAAACATACATATATATTTTGTTGTTGTAAATATATATGTATACACATTCATATATACTGTACATATATAAACACATCCATATACCTATGTGTACATACATATATATATACATATACATATATATATATATATATATATATATATATATATATATATATATATATATATACACACACATATATATATATATATATATATATATATATATACACGTGTATATATATATATATATATATATATATATATATATATATATATACACACATATACAGTCCATACATATACATATTGTTACGGCTCAGGCTCCTGCCAACGCCGCTCATCCGTCTGTGCGCACCTCGGGACACGCCCACGGGTGCGCACATCCAGGGACGAGTGAGGAGTCGGGAAACGAAGAAGGCAGTCCAAAACACCGGGGAAACAACGGGAGATCTCGAGGAGGGAAGACTCGGGAAGGCACTGCGGAAGAGCAACAGACGTCAGAATCACGGAGGGAAAAACAACACAGTAAGCGCGCATAAGGCTTACGGTACACCAGCTCGGGGACAAGTGCTGGTAGCGTGGTTGGTGGGTGCGGCCAGGCAAACTGAAAGATCGATGGTAGCGGTCTTGCTGGCCGCAGCTGTGCTACCTCACCAGCACGGCTGTCGGTACCATTCCCCCCCTCCAAAGGCGGATTACAGACGCTTCCTGCTGACTGAGTCTCTAAGGGTGGGAGGAGGGTGTCCAGGCGACGAGAAAATTCCTCCTTGCTTATCTCGCTACTGAACATGCCTTTCCAAGACTGCTCGGCAGGACAAGACAAATCCTCTGGTTTGAAGCGAAAAAAAGAAAAAGACATGGTGAATGGGGCAAGAGGCAGAAAAAAAAAAAAATAATTCACAGGGGCGGAACTAAAGTCACTGGGGAGGGGCTAAGGAACTGTGCCGTCAGGTCCTTTAATAATTTTGGCGGGAACTTACTGTTGTGATTAATGGTACCGACAGCCGTGCTGGTGAGGTAGCACAGCTGCGGCCAGCAAGACCGCTACCATCGATCTTTCAGTTTGCCTGGCCGCTACTAGCACCTGCCCCTCGGCTAGCGTCCGAGCTAGCACCTGCCCCTCGGCTAGCGTCCGAGCTAGCACCTG
>NC_084552.2:13155000-13222500 GCF_033978685.3 Nerophis lumbriciformis | reverse complement strand
AATCCCCACAATTGTGAAGAATAGCTTGAACTTTAACACGTACGGACGTTCCATAACCAGGACAGGTGCTGACTATTAAAAAGAAAAAAAATGTGCACATGCATAAATCTTCCTCGGTTTTTGACTTCTTCATAAATCAAAGTCAGATTTGCGCTCTCACTTCCTGCTAGGATCAGCACACAATGTGCTCTTTGTCTGCTGTTTCACATGCAAACACAATAATGTAAGACATGTATTTATAGTCTAGTGCTGTCACACAATGCAACCTTTGAATCACATTAATCAACCTTTGAATCAGATTAATCACAGTGTTGCTGTGGATTCATTCAGATTAGTCACCATCAAATATTCCTTTTTAACCTATAATAATGGTGTTTCAGTCCAGATTACATTATTAGGACCTGTTACTCCTTCTGTTATTAATATGCTATAAGTGTGTTGGTGAAAAAAAAACCAAGTCTGTGTAACATGAAATTGTTCAGATGACCACCAGTATTTTTTTTGCTCCTGAAAATGAATCCGTGAGTCATTTCCTGAAAAAACCCAACAAGTAATAGAATAGAATAGAAAGTACTTTATTGATCCCTGGGGGAAATTCAGAACCACTGTTTGCGCACAATACACAATAAATACTGAGGTATTTTTTACATGTGAATAATATACATGCAGACTATTATACAGAATTATTCACATGTGAATACTATAAATACAGTCTATTATACAGTATTATTCACATGTGAATAACATAAATACAGTCTATTATACAGCATTATTCACATGTGAATAATATAAATACAGTATTATACAGCATTATTCACATGTGAATAATATAAATACAGTCTATTATACAGCATTATTCACATGTGAATAACATAAATACAGTCTATTATACAGCATTATTCACATGTGAATAACATGAATACAGTCTATTATACAGCATTGTTCACACGTGAATAACATTAATACAGTTTATTATACAGAATTATTCCCATGTGAATAATATAAATACAGTCTATTATTCAGCACCACAGTTTGCTCACAATAGACAATAAACACTTAGGTATTTTTTACATGGAATAATATAAGTACAGTCTATTATACAGCATTATTCACATGTGAATAACATAAATACAGTCTATTATACAGCATTATTCACATGTGAATAACAAATACAGTCTATTATACAGCATTATTCACATGTGAATAATATAAATACAGTCTATTATACAGCATTATTCACATGTGAATAACATAAATACAGTCTATTATACAACATTATTCACATGTGAATAACATAAATTTAGTCTATTATACAGCATTATTCACATGTGAATAACATAAATACAGTCTATTATACAGCATTATTCACATGTGAATAACATAAATACAGTCTATTATACAGCATTATTCACATGTGAATAACATCAATTCAGTCTATTATACAGCATTATTCACATGTGAATAACATAAATACAGTCTATTATACAGCATTATTCACATGTGAATAACATAAATACAGTCTATTATACAGCATTATTCACACGTGAATAACATTAATATAGTTTATTATACAGAATTCTTCCCATGTGAATAATATAAATACAGTCTATTATTCAGCACCACAGTTCGCTCACAATAGACAATAAACACTTAGGTAGTTTTTACATGGAATAATATAAGTACAGTCTATTATACAGAATTATTCACATGTGAATAACATACATACAGTCTATTATACAGCATTATTCACATGTGAATAACATAAATACAGTCTATTATACAGCATTATTCACATGTGAATAACATAAATACAGTCTATTATACAACATTATTCACATGTGAATAATGTAAATACAGTCTATTATACAGCATTATTCACACGTGAATAACATAAATATAGTCTATTATACAGCATTATTCACATGTGAATAACATAAATATGTTCTATTATACAGCATTATTCACATGTGAATAACATAAATACAGTCTATATTACAGCATTATTCACATGTGAATAACATAAATACAGTCTATTATACAGCATTGTTCACACGTGAATAACATTAATACAGTTTATTATACAGAATTATTCCCATGTGAATAATATAAATACAGTCTATTATTCAGCACCACAGTTTGCTCACAATAGACAATAAACACTTAGGTATTTTTTACATGGAATAATATAAGTACAGTCTATTATACAGCATTATTCACATGTGAATAACATAAATACAGTCTATTATACAACATTATTCACATGTGAATAATATAAATACAGGATATTATTGTCATGTCTGTGTAATCATGTTTTGTTTTAAGTCATGTTTTGTTTAGTTATAGGACTCTTTAGTTTCTGTCTTTTCACTCCCTTGTCTTGTTTCCATGATTACCCCATTAGTTTCACCTGTTCCACGTTTGGACTCATTGTGCACTCTTGATTGTCACCATAGCAACCCATTAGTTTTCACCTGTCACGTCACGCACCTGTTTCACGTTTTGAGTCACACACCTGTTTTCGTTAATCATGTCTGTAGTATTTAAGTTCATTATTTTCAGTTTGTCTTTCTGACGACATCTCCACATTTATGCTTCTGTACACTCTTCATCCTCTAAGATCCTGCTTCATGTCCCTTGTCAAAGTAAGTTTTTGTTCCATGTTTATAGTCTTTTTGTTTTTTCATAGTTTGTTCTCCGCCACTGTGCGTGCTTTTCATTTGTACTTTTTTGCTATAGTCTTTTGGTTTCATAGTTTATTCTCCGCCACTGTGCGCGCTTTTCGTTTGTACTTTTTTTTAATATATATTAAATAAATCATGTACCTTCATTCCCGTCTCGCCCGAGCCAACTTTCCGTTGCATCCCGGAAAAGCTAACACCCAGGACCAAGTCATGACAATTATACAGCATTATTCACATGTGAATAACATAAATACAGTCTATTATACAGCATTATTCACATGTGAATAACATAAATACAGTCTATTATACAGCATTATTCACATGTGAATAATATAAATACAGTCTATTATACAGCATTATTCACATGTGAATAACATAAATACAGTATTATACAGCATTATTCACATGTGAATAATATAAATACAGTCTATTATAAAGCATTATTCACATGTGAATAACATAAATACAGTCTATTATACAGCATTATTCACATGTGAATAACGTCAATTCAGTCTTTTTTTACAGCATTATTCACATGTGAATAACATAAATACAGTCTATGATACAGCATTATTCACATGTGAATAACATAAATACAGTCTATTATACAGTATTATTCACATGTGAATAACATTAATTCAGTCTATGATACAGTATTATTCACATGTGAATAACATAAATACAGTCTATGATACAGCATTATTCACATGTGAATAACATAAATACAGTCTATTATACAGTATTATTCACACGTGAATAACATTAATACAGTTTATTATACAGAATTATTCCCATGTGAATAATATAAATACAGTCTATTATTCAGCACCACAGTTCGCTCACAATAGACAATAAACACTTAGGTATTTTTTACATGGAATAATATAAGTACAGTCTATTATACATAATTATTCACACGTGAATAACATACATACAGTCTATTATACAGCATTATTCACATGTGAATAACATAAATACAGTCTATTATACAACATTATTCACATGTGAATAATATAAATACAGGCTTTTATACAGCATTATTCACATGTGAATAACATAAATACAGTCTATTATACAACATTATTCACATGTGAATAATATAAATACAGTCTATTATACAGCATTATTCACATGTGAATAACATAAATACAGTCTATTATACAGCATTATTCACATGTGAATAACATAAATACAGTCTATTATACAGCATTATTCACATGTGAATAACATAAATACAGTCTATTATACAGCATTATTCACATGTGAATAACATAAATACAGTCTATTATACAGCATTATTCACATGTGAATAACATAAATACAGTCTATTATACAGCATTATTCACATGTGAATAATATAAATATAGTCTATTATACAGCATTATTCACATGTGAATAACATAAATACAGTCTATTATACAGCATTATTCACATGTGAATAACATAAATACAGTCTATTATACAGCATTATTCACATGTGAATAACATAAATACAGTCTATTATACAGCATTATTCACATGTGAATAATATAAATACATTATACATTTACAGTACATGTACAGTCAAAAGGAACACATGCATTATACAGTCTGATGGCTGTATTGGTGGATATCTGACTGTACTTGGAACGCCCCATGGCGCCCCTTCAGGTGTGACGTCTACAGCATAGACCAGGGCTGCCCTTTTGATAATCTCCGTTTTAAAAACCGTTACAATACTTTCCTCAAGTTTTGTCCCTGTGACCCTACTCAGTCATGAAAATGTAAAAAATAAGTCAAATTATTATTATTTTTTTTAAAAGACTAAATCTCTCGATAATTTTCAGATCAATCTGTCAATATAAAGTTAAAGTCGCCGCATTCGCACTCAGTTTTTAAGGCGAAAACACAAAATATGCACTATGCAGCAACATTTTCAAAGTGGAAACATTTATATGAAGCTATCGGAGCCTTAAATGGGTCAATAATTCATAACAACATTGAATTTGATTCCTTATTATTATTATTTTTTTAGATGATAACTCATAACAGTTTAAAAAATCTCCCACTAAAATTTTTGGGGATCCACTTATAAAAGTATTAAAAATAAGTCTTTATTTTTTTTAACTTTCAAAGATTAGATTTTTACATGGCGATTTCAACACTCCCTAATATGTTACTGAAAAACACATTTAAGATGCACATTACAATCAAACAGCTGGTGCGTAATAAGTGCAATACTTACAGTATTAACACTTGGTAGGGCGCAACAGACAGTAAATACTAAACCGACTAACTGATTCTGATTAGCATTAGAGATTTTACATGGCGATTTCAACACTTCCAAAGTTGTTAATGAAAACTACAACTAAGATGCACGTCACAATCAAACAGCTGGTGCGTAATAAGTACAATACTTACAGTATTAACACTTGGTAGGGCACAACAGACACTAAATACTAAACCAACCAACTGATTCCGATTAGCATTAGAGATTTTACATAGCAAATCCAACACTCCCAAATATGTTAATGAAAACCACATCAAAGATGCACATTACAATCAAACAGCTGTTGTGTAATAAGTGCAATACTTACAGTATTAACACTTGGTAGGGCGCAACAGACAGTAACTATAAACCGACCAACTGATTCTGATTAACATTAGAGATATTACATGGCGATTTCAACACTCCCAAATATGTTAATGACAACTACAACTAAGATGCACGTCACAATCAAACAGCTGGTGCGTAATAAGTACAATACTTACAGTTTTAACACTTGGTAGGGCGCAACAGACACTAAATACTAAACCGACCAACTGATTCTGATTAGCATTAGAGATTTTACATGGCGAATTCAACACTTCCAAAGTTGTTAATGAAAACCACAACTAAGATGCACGTTACAACCAAAAAGCTAATGCGTAATAGGTGCAATACTTACAGTATTAACACTTGGTAGGGCGCAACAGACAGTAAATACTAAACCGACCAACTAATTCTGATTAGCATTAGAGATTTTACATGGTGATTTCAACACTTCCAAATATGTTAATGAAAACTACAACTAAGATGCACATTACAACCAAAAAGGTAATGTGTAATAGGTGCAATACTTACAGTATTAACATTTGGTAGGGCACAACAGACAGTAAATACTAAACCGACCAATTGATTCTGATTAGCATTAGAGATTTTACATGGCGATTTCAACACTTCCAAAGTTGTTAATGAAAACTAAAACTAAAATGCACGTTACGATCAAACAGCTGGTGCGTGATAAGTACAATACTTACAGTATTAACACTTGGTAGGGCGCAACAGACAGTAAATACTATACCGACCAATTGATTCTGATTAGCATTAGAGATTTTACATTGCGATTTCAACACTCCCAAATATGATAATGAAAACTACAACTAAGACGCACATTACAATCAAACACCTAGTGTGTAATAGGTGCAATACCTACAGTATTAACACTTGGTAGGGCGCAACAGACAGTAAATACTAAACCGACCAATTGATTCTGACTAGCATTAGAGATTTTACATGGCAAATCCAACACTCCCAAATATGTTAATGAAAACCACATCAAAGATGCACATTACAATCAAACAGCTGGTGCATAAAAAGACCAATAATTACAGTATTAACACTTGGTAGGGCGCAACAGACAGTAAATATAAACCGACCAACTTATTCTGATTAGAATTAGAGATTTTACATGGCGATTTCAACACTTCCAAATATGTTAATGAAAACCACATCTAAGATGCATGTTACAGTCAAACAGCTGGTGCGTAAAAAGTACAATACTTACAGTATTAACACTTGGTATGGCGCAACAGACAGTAAATATTAAACCGGCCAACTGATTCTGACTAGCATTACAGATTTTACATGCCAATTTCAACACTTCCAAATATGTTAATGAAAATCACATCCAAGATGCACATTACAATCAAACAGCTGGTGCGTAAAAAGTGCAATACTTACAGTATTAACACTTGGTATGGCGCAACAGACAGTAAATACTAAACCGACCAACTGATTCTGATTAGCATTAGAGATTTTAGATGGAAATTTCAACACTTCCAAATATGTTAATGAAAACTACATCTAAGATGCACGTTAGAATCAAGCAGCTGGTGCGTAATAAGTACAATACTTACAGTATTAACACTTGGTAGGGCGCAACAGACAGTAAATACTAAACCGACCAACTTATTCTGATTAGAATTAGAGATTTTACATTGCGATTTCAACACTCCCAAATATGTTAATGAAAACTACAACTAAGACGCACATTACAATCAAACACCTGGTGTGTAATAGGTGCAATACCTACAGTATTAACACTTGGTAGGGCGCAACAGACAGTAAATACTAAACCGACCTATTGATTCTGACTAGCACTAGAGATTTTACATGGCAATTTCAACACTCCCAAATATGTTAATGACAACTACAACTAAGATGCACGTCACAACCAAAAAGCTAATGCGTAATAGGTGCAATACTTACAGTATTAACACTTGGTAGGGCACAACAGACAGTAAATACTAAACCGCCTAACTGATTCTGATTAGCATTAGAGATTTTACATGGCGATTTCAACACTTCCAAAGTTGTTAATGAAAACCAAAACTAAGATGCACGTTACAATCAAACACCTGGTGCGTAAAAAGGGCAATACTTACAATATTAACACTTGGTAGGGCGCAACAGACAGTAAATATAAACCGACCAACTAATTCTGATTAGCATTAGAGATTTTACATGGCGATTTCAACACTTCCAAAGTTGTTAATGAAAACCACAACTAAGATGCACGTTACGATCAAACAGCTGGTGCGAGATAAGTACAATACTTACAGTATTAACACTTGGTAGGTCGCAACAGACAGTAAAAAATAAACCGACCAACTGATTCTGATTAGCATTAGAGATTTTACATTGCGATTTCAACACTCCCAAATATGTTAATGAAAACTACAACTAAGACGCACATTACAATCAAACACCTGGTGTGTAATAGGTGCAATACCTACAGTATTAACACATGGTAGGGCGCAACAGACAGTAAATACTAAACCGACCAATTGATTCTGACTAGCATTAGAGATTTTACATGGAAAATCCAACACTCCCAAATATGTTAATGCAAACCACATCTAAGATGCACATTACAATCAAACAGCTGGTGCGTAAAAAGGGCAATAATTACAGTATTAACACTTGGTAGGGCACAACAGAGTAAATATAAACCGACCAACTTATTCTGATTAGCATTAGAGATTTTACATGGCGATTTCAACACTTCCAAAGTTGTTAATGAAAACTACATCTAAGATGCACGTTAGAATCAAACAGCTGGTGGGTAATAAGTACAATACTTACAGTATTAACACTTGGTAGGGCGCAACAGACAGTAAATACTAAACCGACTAACTGATTCTGATTAGCATTAGAGATTTTACATGGTGATTTCAACACTCCCAAAGTTGTTAATGAAAACTACATCTAAGATGCACGTTACAATCAAACATCTGGTGTGTAATAAGTGCAATACTTACAGTATTAACACTTGGTAGGCGCAAAGGACGGTAAATATAAACCGACCAACTTATTCTGAATAGCATTAGAGATTTTCCATTGCGATTTCAACACTTCCAAAGTTGTTAATGAAAACTACATTTAAGATGCGCGTTACAATCAAACACTTGGTGTGTAATAGGTGCAATACCTACAGTATTAACACATGGTAGGGCGCAACAGACAGCAAATACTGAACCAACCAATTGATTCTGACTAGCATTAGAGATTTTACATAGCAATTTCAACACTCCCAAATATGTTAATGAAAACCACATCTAAGATGCAGATTACAATCAAACAGCTGGAGCGTAAAATGGGCAATAATTACAGTATTAACACTTGGTAGGGCACAACAGAGTAAATATAAACTGACCAACTTATTCTGATTGTCATTAGAGATTTTACCGTGTTTGCAACACTTCCAAAGTTGTTAATGAAAACTACATCTAAGATGCACGTTCGAATCAAACAGCTGGTGGGTAATAAGTACAATACTTACAGTATTAACACTTGGTAGGGCGCAACAGACAGTAAATACTAAACCGACCAACTGATTCTGATTAACATTAGAGATTTTACATAGAAATTTCAACACTTCCAAATATGTTAATGAAAACTACAACTAAGATGCACGTTACAATCAAACACCTGGTGTGTAATAAGTGCAATACTTACAGTATTAACACTTGGTAGGGCGCAACAGACAGTAAATACTAAACCGACCAACTGATTCTGATTAGCATTAGAGATTTTAGATGGAAATTTCAACACTTCCAAATATATTAATGAAAACTACATCTAAGATGCACGTTAGAATCAAGCAGCTGGTGCGTAATAAGTACAATACTTACAGTATTAACACTTGGTAGGGCGCAACAGACAGTAAATACTAAACCGACCAACTTATTCTGATTAGAATTAGAGATTTTACATTGCGATTTCAACACTCCCAAATATGTTAATGAAAACTACAACTAAGACGCACATTACAATCAAACACCTGGTGTGTAATAGGTGCAATACCTACAGTATTAACACTTGGTAGGGCGCAACAGACAGTAAATACTAAACCGACCTATTGATTCTGACTAGCATTAGAGATTTTACATGGCAATTTCAACACTCCCAAATATGTTAATGACAACTACAACTAAGATGCACGTCACAACCAAAAAGCTAATGCGTAATAGGTGCAATACTTACAGTATTAACACTTGGTAGGGCACAACAGACAGTAAATACTAAACCGCCTAACTGATTCTGATTAGCATTAGAGATTTTACATGGCGATTTCAACACTTCCAAAGTTGTTAATGAAAACCAAAACTAAGATGCACGTTACAATCAAACACCTGGTGCGTAAAAAGGGCAATACTTACAATATTAACACTTGGTAGGGCGCAACAGACAGTAAATATAAACCGACCAACTAATTCTGATTAGCATTAGAGATTTTACATGGCGATTTCAACACTTCCAAAGTTGTTAATGAAAACCACAACTAAGATGCACGTTACGATCAAACAGCTGGTGCGAGATAAGTACAATACTTACAGTATTAACACTTGGTAGGTCGCAACAGACAGTAAAAAATAAACCGACCAACTGATTCTGATTAGCATTAGAGATTTTACATTGCGATTTCAACATTCCCAAATATGTTAATGAAAACTACAACTAAGACGCACATTACAATCAAACACCTGGTGTGTAATAGGTGCAATACCTACAGTATTAACACATGGTAGGGCGCAACAGACAGTAAATACTAAACCGACCAATTGATTCTGACTAGCATTAGAGATTTTACATGGAAAATCCAACACTCCCAAATATGTTAATGCAAACCACATCTAAGATGCACATTACAATCAAACAGCTGGTGCGTAAAAAGGGCAATAATTACAGTATTAACACTTGGTAGGGCACAACAGAGTAAATATAAACCGACCAACTTATTCTGATTAGCATTAGAGATTTTACATGGCGATTTCAACACTTCCAAAGTTGTTAATGAAAACTACATCTAAGATGCACGTTAGAATCAAACAGCTGGTGGGTAATAAGTACAATACTTACAGTATTAACACTTGGTAGGGCGCAACATACAGTAAATACTAAACCGACTAACTGATTCTGATTAGCATTAGAGATTTTACATGGTGATTTCAACACTCCCAAAGTTGTTAATGAAAACTACATCTAAGATGCACGTTACAATCAAACATCTGGTGTGTAATAAGTGCAATACTTACAGTATTAACACTTGGTAGGCGCAAAGGACGGTAAATATAAACCGACCAACTTATTCTGAATAGCATTAGAGATTTTCCATTGCGATTTCAACACTTCCAAAGTTGTTAATGAAAACTACATTTAAGATGCGCGTTACAATCAAACACTTGGTGTGTAATAGGAGCAATACCTACAGTATTAACACATGGTAGGGCGCAACAGACAGCAAATACTGAACCAACCAATTGATTCTGACTAGCATTAGAGATTTTACATAGCAATTTCAACACTCCCAAATATGTTAATGAAAACCACATCTAAGATGCAGATTACAATCAAACAGCTGGAGCGTAAAATGGGCAATAATTACAGTATTAACACTTGGTAGGGCACAACAGAGTAAATATAAACCGACCAACTTATTCTGATTAGCATTAGAGATTTTACATGGCGATTTCAACACTTCCAAAGTTGTTAATGAAAACTACATCTAAGATGCACGTTAGAATCAAACAGCTGGTGGGTAATAAGTACAATACTTACAGTATTAACACTTGGTAGGGCGCAACAGACAGTAAATACTAAACCGACTAACTGATTCTGATTAGCATTAGAGATTTTACATGGTGATTTCAACACTCCCAAAGTTGTTAATGAAAACTACATCTAAGATGCACGTTACAATCAAACATCTGGTGTGTAATAAGTGCAATACTTACAGTATTAACACTTGGTAGGCGCAAAGGACGGTAAATATAAACCGACCAACTTATTCTGAATAGCATTAGAGATTTTCCATTGCGATTTCAACACTTCCAAAGTTGTTAATGAAAACTACATTTAAGATGCGCGTTACAATCAAACACTTGGTGTGTAATAGGTGCAATACCTACAGTATTAACACATGGTAGGGCGCAACAGACAGCAAATACTGAACCAACCAATTGATTCTGACTAGCATTAGAGATTTTACATAGCAATTTCAACACTCCCAAATATGTTAATGAAAACCACATCTAAGATGCAGATTACAATCAAACAGCTGGAGCGTAAAATGGGCAATAATTACAGTATTAACACTTGGTAGGGCACAACAGAGTAAATATAAACTGACCAACTTATTCTGATTGTCATTAGAGATTTTACCGTGATTTCAACACTTCCAAAGTTGTTAATGAAAACTACATCTAAGATGCACGTTCGAATCAAACAGCTGGTGGGTAATAAGTACAATACTTACAGTATTAACACTTGGTAGGGCGCAACAGACAGTAAATACTAAACCGACCAACTGATTCTGATTAACATTAGAGATTTTACATAGAAATTTCAACACTTCCAAATATGTTAATGAAAACTACAACTAAGATGCACGTTACAATCAAACACCTGGTGTGTAATAAGTGCAATACTTACAGTATTAACACTTGGTAGGGCGCAACAGACAGTAAATAATAAACCGACCAACTGATTCTGATTAGCATTAGAGATTTTACATGGTGATTTCAACACTTCCAAATATGTTAATGAAAACTACATCTAAGATGCACGTTACAATCAAACAGCTGGTGCGTAAAAAGTACAATACTTACAGTATTAACACTTGGTATGGCGCAACAGACAGTAAATACTAAACCGACTAACTGATTCTGATTAGCATTAGAAATTTTACATGGCGATTTCAACACTTCCAAATATGTTAATGAAAACTACAACTAAGATGCACGTTACAATCAAACACCTGGTGTGTAATAAGTGCAATACTTACAGTATTAACACTTGGTAGGGCGCAACAGACAGTAAAGACTGGAAAACTATACAATGCTGCCATCTAGCACCTTGAACTTGAGACTGCAATAAAAAAAAAAAGATTTTATATTCAAGAAACAATCAATAGCTATTAACATGCACAAAATCACCAACAATTGGTACTGGTATTGATTCCCAGATACCGGGAATCGGTACCGTATCCATTCAAATGCTGTGTTTGTGTGAACTGTCCATACTTAGCACAGAGAGGCTTACTGTATGTTGTCATGGCAGATGGCCTCAGACATGAGACGTTGCGTGAAGTTGGTGGCTGGCGGATGAAGCTTGTGAAGGATACACGCTGCTCCCTGCGGTCATCAGAGTCAGTCCCCCTTCCTCACGAGTGTCCTGAGGGCCTCGGCAGTGCTGCACGCAACCTTCGCCATCAATCGCCGCTGACCTTGTGAAAAGAATCAATACCAATACAAGACATACATTAGAATTAGGGTGTAGATATACAGTAAATACTGATATTAAGCCGATACGGTAATCAAACTAACCTTATGACAGAGTTATGTCGTCCTTAACATGAAGTGGAGTAGTAATACATTTTTGGTGACCTCTAGTGGCCACAGTAGTTCATTTAATCCGATATCTGATAACAATGGATTGTGACAATCCCCCGACCCCGAAGCCTCTCCCTGGAGGAGAGGAAGGCAGTAAGATCACTGAGCAAGGATGTAAACATCACGATCCTGGCAGCTGACAAGGGGTGATGCAGAGTCATCCTCAACACAACTGACTACCAAAACCAGTTTCTTACAGTCCTCAAAGACTCCAACACACATGAAATACTCAAAAGGGACCCCACAAGTGGGTACAAGAGATGAATCATCGAGTACTTACAAACTCTACAGAAGTCAGAAGCCGTCAACCAAACATTGTATTATCGCTTAAACCCACAAGAAACCTATCCATCCATCCATGCTAAAATGCTAACAGTTGTAATCATACCATCCTGTGAAATAGTAACTTAGTTACTTAGTAGTAACCAAGTGAAAAAAATCACAAAAGAAGACCAATAATGTTAAAAAAAAATCAATACCAGTCGTTTGTACTTTGTTTTGAAAGCCTATTGAAACTGAATACATTGCTAAAATACTAACAAGTGGAATCATAACATCCTGTGAAATGGTAACTTAGTTACTTAGTAGTAACTAAGTACAAAAAGCACAATGGAGGACCAATAATGTTGAAAAAAAAATCAATCCCAGTGATCTGTACTTTGTTTTGAAAGCCTAATGAAACTGGATAAAGTGCTAAAATGCTAACAGTTGGAATCTTACCATCCGGTGTAATAGTAACTTAGTTACTTAGTGGTAACTAAGTACAAAAATCACAAATAAAGACCGATAATGTTGTAAAAAATCAATACCAGTCGTTTGTACGATGTTTTAAAAGCCTTTTGGAACTGGATAAAGTGCTAAAATGCTAACAGGTGGAATCATACCATCCTGTGTAATAGTAACTTAGTTACTTAGTAGTAACTAAGTACAAAAATCACAAAGGAAGAGCAATAATGTTGAAAAAAAATCAATACCAGTCGTTTGTACTTTGTTTTGAAAGCCTAATGAAACTGGATAAAGTGCTAAAATGCTAACAGTTGGAATCATACCATCCTGTGTAATAGTAACTTAGTTACTTAGTACTCATGTTCGTCCTTCGTTTTCGAAGATGACCAGGTGACTTCACGTTGATTTGTGTGTGCGAAGATGGCTGATGAGGCCAATCCTTGCGCGGAATGACCGGCTGCAGTGAGGGCAGGTTATGGCTGGGGGGTGGCTGGCAGAGAGGGAGGAACTGTCTCTGGTCTTGCGGAGCTGTCGCTTCTGTTCGGCTTCATGGATGCGTTTTTCCTCGAAGTCTGCAACACCATGCCAGACTGCAGAGCGCCAGTTTGAACGGTGTTGGGCATCGGCTTCCCATGTCTCTGGGTCCAGACCACAGCCCTTGAGACTGGCCTTTAAGGTGTCCTTAAAGCGTTTCCGCTGTCCGCCGCGTGAGCGCTTTCCATGGTGCAGTTCACCGTACAGGAGCATTTTTGGTAGGCGTTCATCGGACATGCGGCAGACATGGCCAGCCCATCTCAGCTGGAAACGCTTGAGGATGGCATAGATGCTATCCATCTCAGCCCTGAGGAGGACTTCGGTGTCTGGGATCTTGTCCTGCCACCTGATGTTGAGCAGCCTCCTGAGGGATCTCATGTGGAAGGCGTTAAGCTGTTTAGCATGCCGGCTGTATACAGTCCAGGTCTCACAGGCATACAGCTGGGCGGGTAGGACAACAGCACGGTAGACCTTAAGTTTGGTCCGTAGGCTAAGCCCTCTGCGCTCCCAGACAGAACTGCGGAGTCGGCCAAATGCAGCACTTCCATGCGCAATCCTATGCATGACCTCCTCGTCGATGTTGCCCACGCGTAACAAGGTGCTACCCAGGTAGACAAACTTTTCAGCAGCTTTGAGGTTCTCACCATTTACGCTGACGAGGGGCTCAGTGTACGGGTCTCCAGGAGCAGTTTGATGCATAACAACTGTTTTCTTTGTACTGATGGTGAGTCCAAAGTCTGAGCATGCTGTGGCAAAGTTGTTCATGCTCCGTTGCATTTCCAGCTCGTTGGAAGCATTCAGGGCACAGTCGTCCGCAAAGAGAAAGTCGTGAACCTTGGTGGTCTGTACTTTTGTCTTTGCCTGGAGTCTTCGCAGATTAAACAGCTTGCCATCAGTGCGGTAGCGCAGGTCTATCCCCATGTCCCCAGACCGGAAAGCATCTGTCAGCATGGCTGAGAACATCATACTGAACAGAGTGGGTGCCAGAACACAGCCTTGTTTGACTCCATTTTCTACATGGAAAGGCTCAGATGATGCGCCGTTGTCTTGGACTTGTGCCTGCATTCCATCATGGAATTCACGGAACATGTTTATGAAGATGTTAGAGCAGCCAAACTTGGCCATGATCTTCCAGAGGCCCTCTCGGCTGACAGTGTCGAAGGCCTTCGTCAGATCTACAAAGGTTGAGTATAGAGTGACGTTCTGTTCTCTGCACTTCTCTTGGAGTTGGCGAGCGGCGAAGATCATGTCCACTGTACCACGACCCTGCCTGAATCCGCATTAGCTCTCCGGTAGGAAGTCTTTGTGTTCGAGATGTTCCGTCAGGCGGTGTAGCAGAATTCTGGCCAGGATCTTTCCTGCTACAGACAGCAGAGCAATGCCGCGGTGGTTGTTGCAGTCCTGCCTGTTGCCCTTGCATTTGTATAGATGGATGACGGAGGCGTCTTTGAACTCTTGTGGCAGCTTCCCTTGGTTCCACATGGTGCAGAATAGGTCTACCAGTTGTTTGGTCAGAGGTGGTCCACCAGCTGTGTAGATTTCTGCTGGAATTGCATCAGCACCAGGTGCTTTTCCATTTGGAAGTCCTCTGATGGCTTTGATGACCTCAGCTTCCGTTGGTGGTTCGTCAAGGGAGATGTTGACAGGGACTTGAGGGAGGCGTGCAATGGCTTCGTCATTAATGGCTGAGGGGCGGTTGAGAACACCGTGGAAGTGCTCAGCCCAGCGCTCAAGGATCTTCTCTCTGTCTGTGACCAGTGTGCTGCCATCAGCACACTGCTGAGGAGAGGAGGAGATCCTGATGTTGTGGGCCCGTAGATGGCCTTGAGGGTGCTGTAGAACTTCTTGTTGTCATTCTGGTCTGCATAGGACTGGATCTCGTCAGATTTTCGGCAGAGCCAGTCGTCCTGCATCCGACGCAGCTCCCGCTGGATGGTTGCTTTGATGTTCTTGAGGGCAGACTGTTTTTGAGAGGATGTTGGATCACTGAGGTGGGCTTTGTGCAGACGATGTTTCTCCTGGAGAAGATCTCTGATGTGATCATCGTTCTCATCAAACCAGTCCTGTTGCCTGCGGGCTGTAGGTCCTACTGCATTGAGAGCAGCAGTGCAGACGGTGTCTCTGAACGCAGCCCAGTCCTCCTCGAGATTCCCTGAGGGTTTCAGGTCCTGCAGTTTGCTGGTGAGCTCTTCAGTCAGGGATTGCGTGACAGAGGCATTGGTGAGCCTGGAAACGTTCAAGCGCTTCGGAAATTTGGAACCTTGAGGCCTTCTGGGAGGATGGATCTTGATGTTCAGCTTAGACACAAAGAGCCTATGGTCAGTCCAGCACTCTGCACCGCACACCGCCTTTGTAACCCTGACATCCTGTCTGTCCCTTTGCCTCACGATGACATAGTCCAGTAGGTGCCAGTGTCTTGAGCGGGGATGCATCCATGAGGTCCTGTTGTGCTTTGGGAGGCTGAAAACTGAGTTGGTGATCAAGAGCTCATGTGCCGCACAGGTCTCCAGCAGAAGGGTGCCATTGCTGTTACAGCTGCCCATGCCATGTTTGCCGAGGACTCCTTCCCATGACTTGTGACCAGTGCCGACCCTGGCATTGAAGTCACCGAGGATGATGAGCTTGTCTGCCCTGGGCACTGCTGCGATGGTAGTGTTCAGGTCTTCATAGAACCTCTCCTTCACATCGTCTGTGTTCGTCATCGTGGGGGCATAGGCACTGATGAGTGTGGCAGAGTGTTTTCCTGGAAGAGGCAGGCGCAGCGTCATCAGGCGGTCACTGACTCCTTTGGGAAGTGCAGCCAGCTTACTGACCAAGTTGGATTTAATGGCAAAGCAAACTCCTGCCTCACGCCGCTCTGCTTCAGTGCGGCCTATCCAGAAGAACGTATAGCCAGCACCAGTCTCTGTCAACTGTCCCTCTCCAGCTAGACGTGTCTCGCTGAGAGCAGCGATCTGGATGCCGTACCGGTCCAGCTCTCTGTCGATCAGGGCAGTTCTCCTCTCAGGTCTTGATAGGTCACCAGCCCTATCAAGAAGTGTGCGCACATTCCATGCGCCAAGTGTGATCGGTGTCACCTTTTTCTTTTTTCCTTGTTTCTTACCGCTGGTAATGAGACTCCTGCCAGCTGCGGCTAGCTGGCCAGGAAGATTTGATGCAGGCAATTTTTGGGGCACCTTTTCTAGCCCGTTCCTCATGCCAGGAGGTAGGCAGTGCATTCCTAAAGAGGGCTGCCTAGTCGCTCGGGGGGATGCCGAAGTCCAGTGCTGCCTCAGTCATTGGACAGCGACCCTATGGCCCGAGCCACCTGCGTGCGAGTTTGTGACTATGGCTTCAAGTGAAGTCCACACCTGCCACTTGGCCACGTGCCCGACGCCGCAGGACTTGGGTGAGGGTGGGGGAGATTGCGGGGGTTGTGTGTGTGAAGTCATGACTTGCGCGGTGCATTGGATTTAAGTGAGGGTGGGTTGCGCAGCGCCGACCTCACTCTCTCGCCCGAGTCCACCTGTATCCAGTGGCAAGACAGAGTCAAGACGGCTGGAGATGGATCCAGGTGCAGTGGATGGCCTGGACACATTATAGCATAACACATCCAGCCCGTAGCGCTCCACAGAGCCTGCTGGTGTCGCCATTCACCCGGTTGAACCTCTGAGGGTTTCTTCCGCGCAGTCAGCCGAGAACCAGTCTTCTATCCCAGTGTGCTGGCTAGGCTAGGCACCACGGGAAGTGCCATACAGGCATGCAGAAGGACCAGGACTATCAGTAGGGATATTATATAGAGGACCCTTGCTGAGGTAAGGTGCTACCTCTCTACAGCCTGCGGTTGTAGTTTAACATCATACCCAGGACATACTGGGTATGACTTAGTACTAACTAACTAAGTACAAAAAGCACAATGGAAGACCAATAATGTTGAAAAAAAATAAATCTCAGTCGTTTGTACTTTCTTTTAAAAGCCTAATGAAACGGGATAAAGTGCTAAAATGCTAACAGGTGGAATTATACCATACTGTGGAATAGTACCTTAGTTACTTAGTAGTAACTAAGTACAAAAAGCACAACAGAAGACCAGTAATGTTGAAAAAAATCAATACCAGTCGTTTGTACTATGTTTTAAAAGCCTAATTAAACTGGATAAAGTGCTAAAATGCTAACAGGTGGAATCATACCATCCTGTGAAATAGTACCTTAGTTACTTAGTAGTAACTAAGTACAAAAAGCACAATGGAGGACCAATAATGTTGAAAAAAAATCAATCCCAGTGATCTGTACTTTGTTTTAAAAGCCTAATGAAACTGGATAAAGTGCTAAAATGTTAACAGGTGGAATCATACAATCCTGGTAAATGGTAACTTAGTTACTTAGTAGTAACTAAGTACAAAAAGCACAACGAAAGACCAATAATGTTGAAAAAAAATCAATACCAGTCGTTTGTACTTTGTTTTGAAAGCCTAATGAAACTGGATAAAGTGCTAAAATGCTAACAGGTGGAATCATAACATCCTGTGAAATAAGAACTTAGTTACTTAGTAGTAACTAAGTACAAAAAGCACAACGGAAGACCAATAATGTTGAAAAAAATGTGTACTTTGTCGTTTGTACTTTGTTTTAAAAGCCTAATGAAACTGGATAAAGTGCTAACATTCGATGTGCTAACATTTAGCAAGATATACGTAAGATGCAGAACAAGAGGATTTCTATTTTATCCGGCAAATATCCAGCAAGGGAAGATAATAAATTGACCTTAAAAAAAAAAAGAAGAAAAAAAACATTTTGATGAATCTTTAGCTTTTCACAGTTTTGAAAGTAAGTCAGGCCAGCAGTGAATTTGACATCTTCTTTGTCTTCATGTAGCGTCGAGAGAGGTGAAGACGTGGGAGGAAGTGGAATACTGCGTGATGAGCCAGTAGGAATTAGCAGCACGGCCAGAAATAGCCTGAAGTGCAAACTTGTGACAGCTCGGTTCTTGCACTTCTCCTCCCGGTCGAGAGATGGGAGAGGATGTTTTAGCATGGACTGGAGTTGTTGGGAATTCAGTAAAAACTCAAACATGGATTTGAACAACCGCTCCCTCACCTCCATAGACGAGATCTTCTCGACGAGACGGAACGTGGCGAGACATGTGCCTGGCGCTTCTTTCCGTTGAAGATGTTGGAGATCTGTTGGGAACTGTGATAGCAGGTGTGTATTTCTGGTCTTGGCATCCTCATCCGGACAGACGGACGACACGGCGGTGCGGCTGGGTCAAAATGAACCAAGAAGTTGCTTTATTACAAGCGAGCCTCATTAGGCAGGACTGCAGCTCCTGGAGGAGTTCAGGTCAAGAAAACGAGGCACCCCTAACTCGGAGGAGCCGGACCACGGTCTTATATTCCTTCTTTCTCTGTCTGGGTGTGTGTTAATTCAGGAGAGTACAACCTGACCGTGTAAGGCGATGTTCGTGTGTAAGTGACTGGGAAGACAACAGATGTATACCATAACTTTAGACAAGAACAAGAACGTTTGGTCATATCCTGTGCACTTAAGATGTGACTTTAAGGTTTTACTACTTAGGTATAAAATACTACACGGTCTAGCTCCAGCCTATTTTGCTGATTGTATTGTACCATATGTCCCGGCAAGAAATCTGCGTTCAAAGAACTCCGGCTTATTAGTGATTCCCAGAGCCCAAAACAAGTCTGCGGGCTTTAGTGCGTTTTCTATTGGGGCTCTAGTATTCTGGAACGCCCTCCCGGTAACAGTTAGAGATGCTACCTCAATAGAAGCATTTAAGTCCCATCTTAAAACTCATTTGTATACTCTAGCCTTTAAATAGACCCCCCCTTATAGACCAGTTGATCTGCCGTTTCTTTTCTCCTCTGCTCCCCTCTCCTTCGTGGAGATTCGGTGACAACAGATGAAGCGCTAACTGTCCAAAGTCGGGAACCAGCGTGGACCACTCATCTGTGCATCAGTTGGGGATGTCTCTGCACTGCTGACCTGTCTCCACTCATGATGATGTCCTGCTGGCTCCACTATGGACTGGACTCTCACACTATTATGTTAGATCCACTATGGACTGCACTCTCACACTATTATGTTAGATCCACTATGGACTGGACTCTCACACTATTATGTTGGATCCACTATGGACTGGACTTTCACACTATTATGTTAGATCCACTATGGACTGGACTCTCACACTATTATGTTAGATCCACTATGGACTGCACTCTCACACTATTATGTTAGATCAACTATGGACTGGACTCTCACACTATTATGTTAGATCCACTATGGACTGGACTTTCACACTATTATGTTAGATCCACTATGGACTGGACTCTCACAATATTATGTTAGATCCACTATGGACTGCACTCTCACACTATTATGTTAGATCCGCTATGGACTGGACTCTCACACTATTATGTTAGATCCACTATGGACTGGACTCTCACACTATTATGTTAGATCCACTATGGACTGGACTCTCACACTATTATGTTAGATCCACTATGGACTGAACTCTCACACTATTATGTTAGATCCACTATGGACTGGACTCTCACAATATTATGTTAGATCCACTATGGACTGGACTCTCACTATTATTCTAGATCTACTATGGACTGGACTCTCAAACTATTATGTTAGATCCACTATGGACTGGACTCTCACAATATTATGTTAGATCCACTATGGACTGGACTCTCACTATTATGCTAGATCTACTATGGACTGGACTCTCACACTATTATGTTAGATCCACTATGGACTGGACTCTCACTATTATGCTAGATCTACTATGGACTGGACTCTCACACTATTATGTTAGATCCACTATGGACTGAACTCTCAGACTATTATGTTAGATCCACTGTGGACTGGACTCTCACAATATTATGTTAGATCCACTATGGACTGGACTCTCACACTATTATGTTAGATCCACTATGGACTGAACTCTTACACAATTATGTTAGATCCACTATGGACTGGACTCTCACAATATTATGTTAGATCCACTATGGACTGCACTCTCACACTATTATGTTAGATCCACTATGGACTGGACTCTCACACTATTATGTTAGATCCACTATGGACTGGACTTTCACACTATTATGTTAGATCCACTATGGACTGGACTCTCACACTATTATGTTAGATCCACTATGGACTGGACTCACACACTATTATGTTAGATCCACTATGGACTGGACTCTCACACTATTATGTTAGATCCACTATGGACTGGACTCTCACACTATTATGTTAGATCCACTATGGACTGGACTCTCACACTATTATGTTAGATCCACTATGGACTGAACTCTCACACTATTATGTTAGATCCAGTATGGACTGGACTCTCACAATATTATGTTAGATCCACTATGGACTGGACTCTCACTATTATGCTAGATCTACTATGGACTGGACTCTCAAACTATTATGTTAGATCCACTATGGACTGGACTCTCACAATATTATGTTAGATCCACTATGGACTGGACTCTCACTATTATGCTAGATCTACTATGGACTGGACTCTCACACTATTATGTTAGATCCACTATGGACTGGACTCTCACTATTATGCTAGATCTACTATGGACTGGACTCTCACACTATTATGTTAGATCCACTATGGACTGAACTCTCAGACTATTATGTTAGATCCACTGTGGACTGGACTCTCACAATATTATGTTAGATCCACTATGGACTGGACTCTCACACTATTATGTTAGATCCACTATGGACTGAACTCTCACACAATTATGTTAGATCCACTATGGACTGGACTCTCACAATATTATGTTAGATCCACTATGGACTGGACTCGCACACTATTATGTTAGATCCACTGTGGACTGGACTCACACACTATTATGTTAGATCCACTATGGACTGGACTCTCACTATTATGTTAGATCCACTATGGACTGGACTCACACAATATTATGTTAGATCCACTATGGACTGGACTCTCACAATAGTATGTTAGATCCACTATGGAATGGACTCTCACAATATTATGTTAGATCCACTATGGACTGGACTCACATAATATTATGTTAGATCCACCATGGACTGGACTCTCACAATATTATGTTAGATCCACTATGGACTGGACTCTCACACTATTATGTTAAATCCACTATGGACTGGACTCCCACTATTATATTGGATCCACTATGGACTAGACTCCCACTATTATATTGGATCCACTATGGACTAGACTCTCGCTATTATGTTGGATCCACTATGGACTGGACTCTCACACTATTATGCTAGATCCACTATGGACTGGACTCACACACTATTATGTTAGATCCACTCTGGACTGGACTCACACACTATTATGTTAGATCCACTATGGACTGGACTCTCACACTATTATGTTAGATCCACTATAGACTGGACTCTCACAATATTATGTTAGATCCACTCTGGACTGGACTCACACACTATTATGTTAGATCCACTATGGACTGGACTCTCACACTATTATGTTAGATCCACTATGGACTGGACTCTCACAATATTATGTTAGATCCACTATGGACTGGACTCTCACACTATTATGTTAGATCCACTATGGACTGGACTCTCACAATATTATGTTAGATCCACTATGGACTGGACTCTCACAATATTATCTTAGATCCACTATGGACTGGACTCTCACACTATTATGTTGGATCCACTATGGACTGGACTCTCACAATATTATCTTAGATCCACTATGGACTGGACTCACACACTATTATATTAGATCCACTATGGACTGGACTCTCACACTATTATGTTAGATCCACTATGGACTGGACTCTCACACTATTATGTTGGATCCACTATGGACTGGACTCTCACAATATTATCTTAGATCCACTATGGACTGGATTCACACACTATTATGTTAGATCCACTATGGACTGGACTCTCACACTATTATGTTAGATCCACTATGGACTGGACTCTCACACTATTATGTTAGATCCACTATGGACTGGACTCTCACACTATTATGTTGGATCCACTATGGACTGGACTCTCACAATATTATCTTAGATCCACTATGGACTGGATTCACACACTATTATGTTAGATCCACTATGGACTGGACTCTCACACTATTATGTTAGATCCACTATGGACTGGACTCTCACACTATTATGTTAGATCCACTATGGACTGGACTCTTACACCAGTATGTTAGATCCAGTATGGACTGGACTCTCACACTATTATGTTAGATCCACTCGACGTCCATTGTACCGGTCGCCCAGGGGGGTCCCCACATCTGCAGTCCCCTCCAAGGTTTCTCATTGCCATCCTATTGGGTTGAGTTTTGCCCTGAAGTGGGATCTGAGCCGAGGATGTCGTTGTGGGTTGTGCAGCCCTTTAAGACACTCGTGATTTAGGGCTATATAAGTAAACATTGCTTGATAACTTGTAGGTCGACGTTAAGATAAGCATGGAATCTCTCCTCCAGGATAGAGCTATCACTTTTGCATCCCGAGGCCCGGTTTTATTGCTTCTTCTCGTGAGAGAGCTAATGCCAGAACACATGCGAATGTCCAACTAAGGCTCCTTAATTTATCATGGACTCAACCATTATTTACTTGAACCAGGTGGTTCGCTCTCTCCAAGGTGAATATAAACATTCACCTCTATGTAGAACATAACATGAGTTCATTATTTCTGCTGTTGCTCTGGAAGACCATGACGCTTGTTAACGGGTGCCCGTCATGGTGGAGGGGCCCGGCAGAGCTGCGGGGACTCAGACTTTGGTGATTTCTGATTGGAATCGTAAATTGGACAACATTTCGGAGAAGCCTTCCACTCCGCATGTACAATTTGAGAGACGGAATGGACAACCAGAGCAGGTTGCTTTGAAGCTTTTGGAATGTGTAAGAGAAAAGTAGCTTATAGTCCGGAATTGACGGTAATTGTGTTGTACTTTTTAGGGGCAATGCTAATAAAGTTGTATTGTTTTGTACTTGTTTTCGCTGACATTTGGAACATCCCACAGGTGAACAGGAAAATTGGGAACAGGTGGGTGCCATGATTGGGTATAAAAGTAGATTCCATGAAATGCTCAGTCATTCACAAAGAAGGATGGGGCGAGGGTCACCACTTTGTCAACAGATGCGTGAGCAATTGTTGAACAGTTTCAGAAAAACCTTTCTCAACCAGCTATTGCAAGGGATTTAGGGATTTCACCATCTACAGTCCGTAATATCATCAAAGGGTTCAGAGAATCTGGAGAAGTTACTGCACGTAAGCAGCTAAGCCCGTGACCTTCGATCCCTCAGGCTGTACTGCATCAACAAGCGACATCAGTGTGTAAAGGATATCACCACATGGGCTCAGGAACACTTCAGAAAGCCACTGTCAGTAACTACAGTTGGTCGCTACATCTGTAAGTGCAAGTTAAAACTCTCCTATGCAAAGCGAAAACCGTTTATCAACAACACCCAGACACGCCGTCGGCTTTGCTGGGCCTGAGCTCATCTAAGATGGACTGATACAAAGTGGAAAAGTGTTCTGTGGTCTGACGAGTCCACATTTCAAATTTTTTTGGAAACTGTGGATGTCGTGTCCTCCGGACCAAAGAGGAAAAGAACCATCCGGATTGTTATAGGCGCGAAGTTGAAAAGCCAGCATGTGTGATGGTATGGGGGTGTATTAGTGCCCAAGACATGGGTAACTTACACATCTGTGAAGGTGCCATTAATGCTGAAAGGTACATACAGGTTTTGGAGCAACATATGTTGCCATCCAAGCAACGTTACCATGGACGCCCCTGCTTATTTCAGCAAGCCACGTGTTACATCAACGTGGCTTCATAGTAAAAGAGTGAGGGTACTAGACTGGCCTGCCTGTAGTCCAGACCTGTCTCCCATTGAAAATGTGTGGTGCATTATGAAGCCTAAAATAGCACAACGGAGACCCCCGGACTGTTGAACAACTTAAGCTGTACATCAAGCAAGAATGGGAAAGAATTCCACCTGAGAAGCTTCAAAAAGCCAAACAAACAAGGGTGAGATATCGGCCAGCAAAGGTACACAACATCCCCAGGACAAAGACGGCTGTTGTCACTTCATGACTCCAGCACACGCCCGCACACACACACACACACACACACACACACACACACACACACACACACACACACACACACACACACACACTGGTTATCATTTGGAATGGGGACCAAGTTTTTGTTAATGACTTGTGGGGACCAAGTGTTTGTTCATGACTTGTGGGGACCAAGTGTTTGTTCATGACGTGTGGGGACCAAGTTGTTGTTCATGACTTGTGGGGACCAAGTGTTTGTTCATGACTTGTGGGGTCCAAGTGTTTGTTCATGACTTGTGGGGACCAAGTTTTTGTTCATGACTTGTGGGGACCAAGTTGTTGTTCATGACTTGTGGGGACCAAGTGTTTGTTCATGACTTGTGGGGTCCAAGTGTTTGTTCATGACTTGTGGGGACCAAGTGTTTGTTCATGACATATGGGGACCAAGTTTTTGTTCATGACTTGTGGGGACCAAGTGTTTGTTCATGACTTGTGGGGACCAAGTGTTTGTTCATGACTTGTGGGGACAAAGTGTTTGTTCATGACTTGTGGGGACCAAGTTTTTGTTCATGACTTGTGGGGACCAAGTGTTTGTTCATGACTTGTGGGGACCAAGTTGTTGTTCAGGACTTGTGGGGACCAAGTGTTTGTTCAGGACTTGTGGGGACCAAGTGTTTGTTCATGACTTGTGGGGACAAAGTGTTTGTTCATGACTTGTGGGGACCAAGTTTTTGTTCATGACTTGTGGGGACCAAGTGTTTGTTCATGACTTGTGGGGACCAAGTTGGTGTTCAGGACTTGTGGGGACGAAGTGTTTGTTCATGACTTGTGGGGACCAAGTTGTTGTTCAGGACTTGTGGGGACCAAGTGTTTGTTCATGACTTGTGGGGACCAAGTTTTTGTTCATGACTTGTGGACACCGAGTTTTTGTTCATGACTTGTGGGGACCAAGTGTTTGTTCATCACTTTTGGGGACAAAGTTTTTGTTCATGACTTGTGGGGACAAAGTTTTTGTTCAGGACTTGTGGGGACCAAGTGTTTGTTCATGACTTGTGGGGACCAAGTTGTTGTTCATGACTTGTGGGGACCAAGTTTTTGTTCATGACTTGTGGGGAACAAGATTTTGTTCATGACTTGTGGGGACCAAGTGTTTGTTCATGACTTGTGGGAACCAAGTTGTTGTTCAGGACTTGTGGGGACCAAGTGTTTGTTCATGACTTGTGGGGACCAAATTGTTGTTCAGGACTTGTGGGGGCCTAGATTTTGTTCATGACTTGTGGGGTCAAAGTGTTTGTTCATGACTTGTGGGGACCAAGTGATTGTTCATGACTTGTGGGGACCAAGTGTTTGTTCATGACTTGAGGGGACCAAGTTGTTGTTCAGGACTTGTGGGGACCAAGTTGTTGTTCATGACTTGTGGGGACCAAGTGTTTGTTCATGACTTGTGGGGACCAAGTGTTTGTTCATGACTTGTGGGGACAAAGTGTTTGTTCATGACTTGTGGGGACCAAGTGTTTGTTCATGACTTGAGGGGACCAAGTTGTTGTTCAGGACTTGTGGGGACCAAGTTGTTGTTCATGACTTGTGGGGACCAAGTGTTTGTTCATGACTTGTGGGGACCAAATGTTTGTTCATGACTTGTGGGGACCAAGTGTTTGTTCATGACTTGTGGGGACCAAGTGTTTGTTCATGACTTGTGGGGACCAAGTGTTTGTTCATGACTTGTGGAGACCAAGTGTTTGTTCATGACTTGTGGGGACCAAGTTGTTGTTCATGACTTGTGGGGACCAAGTGATTGTTCATGACTTGTGGGGACCAAGTGTTTGTTCATGACTTGAGGGGACCAAGTTGTTGTTCAGGACTTGTGGGGACCAAGTTGTTGTTCATGACTTGTGGGGACCAAGTGTTTGTTCATGACTTGTGGGGACCAAGTTGTTGTTCATGACTTGTGGGGACAAAGTGTTTGTTCATGATTTGTGGGGACCAAGTGTTTGTTCATGACTTGTGGGGACCAAGTGTTTGTTCAGGACTTGTGGGGGCCAAGTTGTTGTTCAGGACTTGTGGGGACCAAGTTGTTGTTCATGACTTGTGGGGCCCAAGTGTTTGTTCATGACTTGTGGGGACCAAGTGTTTGTTCAGGACTTGTGGGGACCAAGTGTTTGTTCATCATTTTTGGGGACCAAGTTTTTGTTCATGACTTGTGGTGGCCAGGTTTTTGTTCATGACTTGTGGGGACCAAGTTTTTGTTCATGACTTGTGGGGAACAAGATTTTGTTCATGACTTGTGGGGACCAAGTGTTTGTTCATGACTTGTGGGAACCAAGTTGTTGTTCAGGACTTGTGGGGACCAAGTGTTTGTTCATGACTTGTGGGGACCAAGTTTTTGTTCATGACTTGTGGGGACAAAGTTTTTGTTCATGACTTGTGGGGACAAAGTTGTTGTTCAGGACTTGTGGGGACCAAGTTTATGTTCATGACTTGTGGGGACAAAGTTTTTGTTCATGACTTGTAGGGACCAAGTTTTTGTTCATGACTTGAGGGGACGAAGTGTTTGTTCATGACTTATGGGGACCAAGTGTTTGTTCATGACTTGTTGGGACCAAGTTTTTGTTCATGACTTGTGGGGACCAAGTGTTTGTTCATGACTTGTGAGGACCAAGTGTTTGTTCATGACTTGTGGGGACCAAGTTGTTGTTCAGGACTTGTGGGGTCCAAGTGTTTGTTCATGACTGGTGGGGACAAAGTGTTTGTTCTTGGCTTGTGGGGACAAGTTTTTGTTCATGACTTGTGGGGACCAAGTGTTTGTTCATGACTTATGGGGACAAAGTTGTTGTTCAGGACTTGTGGGGACCAAGTGTTTGTTCATGACTTGTGGAGACCAAGTGTTTGTTCATGACTTGTGGGGACCAAGTGTTTGTTCATGACTTGTGGGGACCAAGTTTTTGTTCATGACTTGTGGGGACCAAGTGATTGTTCATGACTTGTGGGGACCAAGTGTTTGTTCATGATTTGAGGGGACCAAGTTGTTGTTCAGGACTTGTGGGGACCAAGTTGTTGTTCATAACTTGTGGGGTCAAAGTGTTTGTTCATGACTTGTGGGGACCAAGTTGTTGTTCATGACTTGTGGGGACCAAGTGTTTGTTCATGATTTGTGGGGACCAAGTGTTTGTTCATGACTTGTGGGGACCAAGTGTTTGTTCAGGACTTGTGGGGACCAAGTTGTTGTTCAGGACTTGTGGGGACAAAGTTGTTGTTCATGACTTGTGGGGCCCAAGTGTTTGTTCATGACTTGTGGGGACCAAGTGTTTGTTCATGACTTGTGGGGACCAAGTGTTTGTTCATGACTTGTGGGGACCAAGTGTTTGTTCATGACTTGTTGGGACCAAGTTTTTGTTCATGACTTGGGGGACCAAGTGTTTGTTCATGACTTGTGGGGACCAAGTTGTTGTTCATGACTTGTGGGGACAAAGTTTTTGTTCATGACTTGTAGGGACCAAGTTTTTGTTCATGACTTGTGGGGACCAAGTGTTTGTTCATGACTTATGGGGACCAAGTGTTTGTTCATGACTTGTTGGGACCAAGTTTTTGTTCATGACTTGTGGGGACCAAGTGTTTGTTCATGACTTGTGAGGACCAAGTGTTTGTTCATGACTTGTGGGGACCAAGTTGTTGTTCAGGACTTGTGGGGTCCAAGTGTTTGTTCAAGACTGGTGGGGACAAAGTGTTTGTTCTTGGCTTGTGGGGACCAAGTTTTTGTTCATGACTTGTGGGGACCAAGTGTTTGTTCATGACTTGTGGGGACCAAGTTGTTGTTCAGGATTTGTGGGGCCAAATGTTTGTTCATGACTTGTGGGGACTAAGTTTTTGTTCAGGACTTGTGGGGACCAAGTTGTTGTTCATGACTTGTGGGGACCAAGTGTTTGTTCATGACTTGTGGGGACCAAGTTTTTGTTCATGACTTGTGGGGACCAAGTTTTTGTTCGTGACTTGTGGGGACCAAGTGTTTGTTCGTGACTTGTGGGGACCAAGTGTTTGTTCATGACTTGTGGGGACCAAGTTGTTGTTCAGGATTTGTGGGGCCCAAGTTGTTGTTCATGACTTGTGGGAACCAAGTTGTTGTTCATGACTTGTGGGGTATAAAATTGTTGTTCAGGACTTTTGGGGACTAAGTTTTTGTTCAGGACTTGTGGGGACCAAGTTGTTGTTCATGACTTGTGGGGACCAAGTGTTTGTTCATGACTTTTGGGGACCAAGTTGTTGTTCAAGACTTGTGGAGACCAAGTTTTTGTTTATGACTTGTGGGGACCAAGTTTTTGTTCAGGACTTGTGGGGACCAAGTGTTTGTTCATCACTTTTGGGGACCAAGTTTTTGTTCATGACTTGTGGTGGCCAGGTTTTTGTTCATGACTTGTGGGGACCAAGTGTTTGTTCATGACTTGTGGGGACCAAGTTTTTGTTCATGACGTGTAGGGACCAAGTTTTTGTTCATGACTTTTGGGGACCAAGTTGTTGTTCAGGACTTGTGGAGACCAAGTTTTTGTTTATGACTTGTGGGGACCAAGTTTTTGTTCAGGACTTGTGGGGACCAAGTGTTTGTTCATCACTTTTGGGGACCAAGTTTTTGTTCATGACTTGTGGTGGCCAGGTTTTTGTTCATGACTTGTGGGGACCAAGTGTTTGTTCATGACTTGTGGGGACCAAGTTTTTGTTCATGACTTGTGGGGACCAAGTTTTTGTTCATGACTTGTGGGGACCAATTTTTTTGTTCATGACTTGTGGGGACAAAGTTTTTGTTCATGAATTGTGGGTACCAAGTGTTTGTTCATGACTTTTGGGGACCAAGTTGTTGTTCATGACTTGTGGGGACCAAGTTTTTGTTCATGACTTGTGGGGACCAAGTTTTTGTTCATGACGTGTGGGGACCAAGTTTTTGTTCATGACTTGTGGGGACCAAGTGTTTGTTCATGACTTGTGGGGACCAAGTGTTTGTTCATGACTTTTGGGGACAAAGTTGTTGTTCATGACTTGTGGGGACCAAGTGTTTGTTCATGACTTGTGGGGACCAAGTTGTTGTTCATGACTTGTGGGGACCAAGTTTTTGTTCATGAGTTGTGGGAACCAAGTTTTTGTTCATGACTTGTGGGGACAAAGTTTTTGTTCATGACTTGTGGGGACCAAGTGTTTGTTCATGACTTGTGGGAACCAAGTTGTTGTTCAAGACTTGTGGGGACCAAGTTGTTGTTCATGACTTGTGGGGACCAAGTTTTTGTTCATGACTTGTGGGGACAAAGTTTTGTTCATCACTTGTGGGGACCAAGTTTTTGTTCATGACTTGTGGGAACCAAGTTTTTGTTCATGACTTGTGGGGACAAAGTTTTTGTTCAGGACTTGTGGGGACCAAGTGTTTGTTCATGAATTGTGGGAACCAAGTTGTTGTTCAGGACTTGTGGGGACCAAGTTGTTGTTCAGGACTTGTGGGGACCCAGTTGTTGTTCAGGACTTGTGGGGACAAAGTGTTTGTTCATGACTTGTGGGGACCAAGTGTTTGTTCATGACTTGTGGGGACAAAGTGTTTGTTCATGACTTTTGGGGACCAAGTTGTTGTTCAGGACTTGTGGGGACCAAGTGTTTGTTCATGACTTGTGGGGACCAAGTGTTTGTTCATGACTTGTGGGCACCAAGTGTTTGTTCATGACTTTTGGGGACCAAGTTGTTGTTCAGGACTTGTGGGGACCAAGTTTTTGTAAATGACTTTTGGGGACCAAGTTTTTGTTCATGACTTGTGGGGACCAAGTTTTTGTTCATGACTTGTGGGGACCAAGTTTTTGTTCATGACTTGTGGGGACCAAGTGTTTTTTCATGACTTGTGGGGACAAAGTGTTTGTTCATGACTTGTGGGGCCCAAGTTGTTGTTCAGGACTTGTGGGGACCAAGTTTTTGTTTATGACTTGTGGGGACCAAGTTTTTGTTCAGGACTTGTGGGGCCCAAGTGTTTGTTCATCACTTTTGGGGACCAAGTTTTTGTTCATGACTTGTGGTGGCCAGGTTTTTGTTCATGACTTGTGGGGACCAAGTGTTTGTTCATGACTTGTGGGGACCAAGTTTTTGTTCATGACTTGTGGGGACCAAGTTTTTGTTCATGACTTGTGGGGACCAATTTTTTGTTCATGACTTGTGGGGACAAAGTTTTTGTTCATGACTTGTGGGTACCAAGTGTTTGTTCATGACTTTTGGGGACCAAGTTGTTGTTCATGACTTGTGGGGACCAAGTGTTTGTTCATGACTTGTGGGGACCAAGTTTTTTTTCATGACTTGTGGGGACCAAGTTTTTGTTCATGACTTGTGGGGACCAAGTTTTTGTTCATGACTTGTGGGGACCAAGTGTTTGTTCATGACTTGTGGGGACCAAGTGTTTGTTCATGACTTTTGGGGACAAAGTTGTTGTTCATGACTTGTGGGGACCAAGTGTTTGTTCATGACTTGTGGGGACCAAGTTTTTGTTCATGACTTATGGGCACCAAGTTTTTGTTCATGACTTGTGGGGACCAAGTTTTTGTTCATGACTTGAGGGGACCAAGTGTTTGTTCATGACTTGTGGGGACCAAGTGTTTGTTCATGAGTTGTGGGGACCAAGTTTTTGTTCATGACTTGTGGGGCCTACGTTTTTGTTCATGACTTGTGGGGTCCAAGTTTTTGTTCATGACTTATGGGGACCAAGTTTTTGTTCATGACTTGTGGGAACCAAGTTGTTGTTCAGGACTTGTGGGGACCAAGTGTTTGTTCATGACTTGTGGGGACCAACTTGTTGTTCAGGACTTGTGGGGACCAAGTGTTTGTTCATGACTTGTGGGGACCAAGTTTTTGTTCATGACATATGGGGACCAAGTTTTTGTTCATGACTTGTGGGGACCAAGTTTTTGTTCATGACTTGAGGGGACCAAGTGTTTGTTCATGACTTGTGGGGACCAAGTTTTTGTTCATGACTTATGGGGACCAAATTTTTGTTCATGACTTGTGGGGACCAAGTTTTTGTTCATGACTTGAGGGGACCAAGTGTTTGTTCATGACTTGTGGGGACCAAGTTTTTGTTCATGACTTGTGGGGACCAAGTTTTTGTTCATGACTTGTGGGGTCCAAGTTTTTGTTCATGACTTATGGGGACCAAGTTTTTGTTCATGACTTGTGGGGACCAACTTGTTGTTCAGGACTTGTGGGGACCAAGTGTTTGTTCATGACTTGTGGGGACCAAGTGTTTGTTCATGACTTGTGGGGACAAAGTTGTTGTTCATGACTTGTGGGGACCAAGTGTTTGTTCATGACTTGTGGGGACCAAGTGTTTGTTCATGACTTGTGGGGACCAAGTTTTTGTTCATGACTTATGGGCACCAAGTTTTTGTTCATGACTTGTGGGGACCAAGTTTTTGTTCATGACTTGAGGGGACCAAGTGTTTGTTCATGACTTGTGGGGACCAAGTTTTTGTTCATGACTTGTGGGGACCAAGTTTTTTTTCATGACTTGTGGGGTCCAAGTTTTTGTTCATGACTTATGGGGACCAAGTTTTTGTTCATGACTTCTGGGATCCAAGTTGTTGTTCAGGACTTGTGGGGACCAAGTGTTTGTTCATGACTTGTGGGGACCAAGTTTTTGTTCATGACATATGGGGACCAAGTTTTTGTTCATGACTTGTAGGGACCAAGTTTTTGTTCATGAATTGAGGGGACCAAGTGTTTGTTCATGACTTATGGGGACGAAGTTTTTGTTCATGACTTATGGGGACCAAGTTTTTGTTCATGACTTTTGGGGACCAAGTTTTTGTTCATGACTTGAGGGGACAAAGTGTTTGTTCATGACTTGTGGAGACCAAGATTTTGTTCATGACTTATGGGGACCAAGTTGTTGTTCATGACTTGTGGGGACCAACTTGTTGTTCAGGACTTGTGGGGACCAACTTGTTGTTCAGGACTTGTAGGGACCAAGTGTTTGTTCATGACTTGTGGGGACCAACTTGTTGTTCAGGACTTGTGGGGACGAAGTGTTTGTTCATGACTTGTGGGGACCAAGTGTTTGTTCATGACTTGTGGGGACCAAGTGTTTGTTCATTACTTGTGGGGACAAAGTGTTTGTTCAGGACTTGTGGGGACAAAGTTGTTGTTCAGGACTTGTGGGGACCAAGTTTTTGTTCATGACTTGTGGGGACCAAGTTGTTGTTCAGGACTTGTGGGGACCAAGTGTTTGTTCATCACTTTTGGGCACCAAGTGTTTGTCCAGGACTTTTGGGGACCAAGTTGTTGTTCAGGACTTGCGGGGACCAAGTTTTTGTAAATGACTTTTGGGGACCAAGTTTTTGTTCATGACTTGTGGGGACCAAGTTTTTGTTCATGACTTGTGGGGACCAAGTTTTTGTTCATGACTTGTGGGGACCAAGTGTTTTTTCATGACTTGTGGGGACAAAGTGTTTGTTCATGACTTGTGGGGCCCAAGTTGTTGTTCAGGACTTGTGGAGACCAAGTTTTTGTTTATGACTTGTGGGGACCAAGTTTTTGTTCAGGACTTGTGGGGACCAAGTGTTTGTTCATCACTTTTGGGGACCAAGTTTTTGTTCATGACTTGTGGTGGCCAGGTTTTTGTTCATGACTTGTGGGGACCAAGTGTTTGTTCATGACTTGTGGGGACCAAGTTTTTGTTCATGACTTGTGGGGACCAAGTTTTTGTTCATGACTTGTGGGGACCAATTTTTTGTTCATGACTTGTGGGGACAAAGTTTTTGTTCATGACTTGTGGGTACCAAGTGTTTGTTCATGACTTTTGGGGACCAAGTTGTTGTTCATGACTTGTGGGGACCAAGTGTTTGTTCATGACTTGTGGGGACCAAGTTTTTTTTCATGACTTGTGGGGACCAAGTTTTTGTTCATGACTTGTGGGGACCAAGTTTTTGTTCATGACTTGTGGGGACCAAGTGTTTGTTCATGACTTGTGGGGACCAAGTGTTTGTTCATGACTTTTGGGGACAAAGTTGTTGTTCATGACTTGTGGGGACCAAGTGTTTGTTCATGACTTGTGGGGACCAAGTTTTTGTTCATGACTTATGGGCACCAAGTTTTTGTTCATGACTTATGGGCACCAAGTTTTTGTTCATGACTTGTGGGGACCAAGTTTTTGTTCATGACTTGAGGGGACCAAGTGTTTGTTCATGACTTGTGGGGACCAAGTGTTTGTTCATGAGTTGTGGGGACCAAGTTTTTGTTCATGACTTGTGGGGCCCACGTTTTTGTTCATGACTTGTGGGGTCCAAGTTTTTGTTCATGACTTATGGGGACCAAGTTTTTGTTCATGACTTGTGGGAACCAAGTTGTCTTTCAGGACTTGTGGGGACCAAGTGTTTGTTCATGACTTGTGGGGACCAAGTTTTTGTTCATGACTTGTGGGGCCCACGTTTTTGTTCATGACTTGTGGGGTCCAAGTTTTTGTTCATGACTTATGGGGACCAAGTTTTTGTTCATGACTTGTGGGAACCAAGTTGTCTTTCAGGACTTGTGGGGACCAAGTTTTTGTTCATGACTTGTGGGGACCAAGTTGTTGTTCAGGACTTGTGGGGACCAAGTGTTTGTTCATCACTTTTGGGCACCAAGTGTTTGTTCAGGACTTTTGGGGACCAAGTTGTTGTCAATGACTTTTGGGGACCAAGTTTTTGTTCATGACTTGTGGGGACCAAGTTTTTGTTCATGACTTGTGGGGACAAAGTGTTTGTTCATGACTTGTGGGGCCCAAGTTGTTGTTCATGACTTGAGGGGACCAAGTGTTTGTTCATGACTTGTGGGGACCAAGTGTTTGTTCATGAGTTGTGGGGACCAAGTTTTTGTTCATGACTTGTGGGGCCCACGTTTTTGTTCATGACTTGTGGGGTCCAAGTTTTTGTTCATGACTTATGGGGACCAAGTTTTTGTTCATGACTTGTGGGAACCAAGTTGTCTTTCAGGACTTGTGGGGACCAAGTGTTTGTTCATGACTTGTGGGGACCAAGTTGTTGTTCAGGACTTGTGGGGACCAAGTGTTTGTTCATCACTTTTGGGCATCAAGTGTTTGTTCAGGACTTTTGGGGACCAAGTTGTTGTTCAGGACTTGTGGGGACAAAGTTTTTGTAAATGACTTTTGGGGACCAAGTTTTTGTTCATGACTTGTGGGGACCAAGTTTTTGTTCATGACTTGTGGGGACCAAGTTTTTGTTCATGACTTGTGGGGACCAAGTGTTTTTTCATGACTTGTGGGGACAAAGTGTTTGTTCATGACTTGTGTGGACCAAGTTTTTGTTCAGGACTTGTGGGGACCAAGTGTTTGTTCATCACTTTTGGGGACCAAGTTTTTGTCCATGACTTGTGGTGGCCAGGTTTTTGTTCATGACTTGTGGGGACCAAGTGTTTGTTCATGACTTGTGGGGACCAAGTTTTTGTTCATAACTTGTGGGGACCAAGTTTTTGTTCATGACTTGTGGGGACCAATTTTTTGTTCATGACTTGTGGGGACAAAGTTTTTGTTCATGACTTGTGGGTACCAAGTGTTTGTTCATGACTTTTGGGGACCAAGTTGTTGTTCATGACTTGTCGGGACCAAGTGTTTGTTCATGACTTGTGGGGACCAAGTTTTTTTTCATGACTTGTGGGGACCAAGTTTTTGTTCATGACTTGTGGGGACCAAGTGTTTGTTCATGACTTGTGGGGACCAAGTTTTTGTTCATGACTTATGGGCACCAAGTTTTTGTTCGTGACTTGTGGGGTCCAAGTTTTTGTTCATGACTTATGGGGACCATGTTTTTGTTCATGACTTGTGGGAACCAAGTTGTTGTTCAGGACTTGTGGGGCCCAAGTTTTTGTTCATGACATATGGGGACCAAGTTTTTGTTCATGACTTGTGGGGACCAAGTGTTTGTTCATGACTTGAGGGGACCAAGTGTTTGTTCATGACTTGTGGGGACCAAGTTTTTGTTCATGACTTATGGGGACCAAATTTTTGTTCATGACTTGTGGGGACCAAGTTTTTGTTCATGACTTGTGGGGACAAAGTTTTTGTTCATGACTTGAGGGGACCAAGTGTTTGTTCATGACTTGTGGGGACCAAGTTTTTGTTCATGACTTGTGGGGACCAAGTTTTTGTTCATGACTTGTGGGGTCCAAGTGTTTGTTCATGACTTATGGGGACCAAGTTTTTGTTCATGACTTGTGGGGACCAACTTGTTGTTCAGGACTTGTGGGGACCAAGTGTTTGTTCATGACTTGTGGGGACCAACTTGTTGTTCAGGACTTGTGGGGACCAAGTGTTTGTTCATGACTTGTGGGGACCAACTTGTTGTTCAGGACTTGTGGGGACCAAGTGTTTGTTCATGACCTGTGGGGACCAAGTGTTTGTTCATGACTTGTGGGGACAAAGTTGTTGTTGAGGACTTGTGGGGACCAATTTTTTGTTCATGACTTGTGGGGACCAATTTTTTGTTCATGACTTGTGGGGACCAAGTTTTTGTTCATGACTTGTGGGTACCAAGTGTTTGTTCATGACTTTTGGGGACCAAGTTGTTGTTCATGACTTGTGGGGACCAAGTGTTTGTTCATGACTTGTGGGGACCAAGTTTTTGTTCATGATTTGTGGGGACCAAGTTTTTGTTCATGACTTGTGGGGACCAAGTTTTTGTTCATGACTTGTGGGGACCAAGTGTTTGTTCATGACTTGTGGGGACCAAGTGTTTGTTCATGACTTTTGGGGACAAAGTTGTTGTTCATGACTTGTGGGGACCAAGTGTTTGTTCATGACTTGTGGGGACCAAGTTTTTGTTCATGATTTATGGGCACCAAGTTTTTGTTCATGACTTGTGGGGACCAAGTTTTTGTTCATGACTTGAGGGGACCAAGTGTTTGTTCATGACTTGTGGGGACCAAGTTTTTGTTCATGACTTGTGGGGCCCAAGTTTTTTTTCATGACTTGTGGGGTCCAAGTTTTTGTTCATGATTTATGGGGACCAAGTTTTTGTTCATGACTTGTGGGATCCAAGTTGTTGTTCAGGACTTGTGGGGACCAAGTGTTTGTTCATGACTTGTGGGGACCAAGTTTTTGTTCATGACATATGGGGACCAAGTTTTTGTTCATGACTTGTAGGGACCAAGTTTTTGTTCATGAATTGAGGGGACCAAGTGTTTGTTCATGACTTATGGGGACGAAGTTTTTGTTCATGACTTAAGGGGACCAAGTTTTTGTTCATGACTTGTGGGGACCAAGTTTTTGTTCATGACTTGAGGGGACAAAGTGTTTGTTCATGACTTGTGGAGACCAAGTTTTTGTTCATGACTTGTGGGGACAAAGTGTTTGTTCATGACTTGTGGGGTCCAAGTTTTTGTTCATGACTTATGGGGACCAAGTTGTTGTTCATGACTTGTGGGGACCAACTTGTTGTTCAGGACTTGTGGGGACCAAGTGTTTGTTCATCACTTTTGGGGACAAAGTGTTTGTTCAGGACTTGTGGGGACAAAGTTGTTGTTCAGGACTTGTGGGGTCCAAGTTTTTGTTCATGACTTGTGGGGACCAAGTTGTTGTTCAGGACTTGTGGGGACGAAGTGTTTGTTCATCACTTTTGGGGACCAAGTGTTTGTTCATGACTTGTGGGGACCAAGTGTTTGTTCATGACTTGTGGGGACCAACTTGTTGTTCAGGACTTGTGGGGACCAAGTGTTTGTTCATGACTTGTGGGGACCAAGTGTTTGTTCATGACTTGTGGGGACAAAGTGTTATTTCAGGACTTGTGGGGACAAAGTTGTTGTTGAGGACTTGTGGGGACCAATTTTTTGTTCATAACTTGTGGGGACCAATTTTTTGTTCATGACTTGTGGGGACCAAGTTTTTGTTCATGACTTGTGGGTACCAAGTGTTTGTTCATGACTTTTGGGGACCAAGTTGTTGTTCATGACTTGTGGGGACCAAGTGTTTGTTCATGACTTGTGGGGACCAAGTTTTTGTTCATGACTTGTGGGGACCAAGTGTTTGTTCATGACTTGTGGGGACCAAGTGTTTGTTCATGACTTGTGGGGACAAAGTGTTTGTTCATGACTTGTGGGGACCAAGTGTTTGTTCATGACTTGTGGGGACCAACTTGTTGTTCAGGACTTGTGGGGACCAAGTGTTTGTTCATGACTTGTGGGGACCAAGTGTTTGTTCATGACTTGTGGGGACAAAGTGTTATTTCAGGACTTGTGGGGACAAAGTTGTTGTTGAGGACTTGTGGGGACAAATTTTTTGTTCATAACTTGTGGGGACCAATTTTTTGTTCATGACTTGTGGGGACCAAGTTGTTGTTCAGGACTTGTGGGGACCAAGTGTTTGTTCATGACTTGTGGGGACCAAGTGTTTGTTCATGACTTGTGGGGACCAAGTGTTTGTTCATGACTTGTGGGGACAAAGTGTTTGTTCAGGACTTGTGGGGACAAAGTTGTTGTTCAGGACTTGTGGGGACAAAGTTGTTGTTCAGGACTTTTGGGGACCAAGTGTTTGTTCATGACTTGTGGGGACCAAGTTGTTGTTCAGGACTTGTGGGGACCAAGTGTTTGTTCATCACTTTTGGGGACAAAGTGTTTGTTCAGGACTTGTGGGGACAAAGTTGTTGTTCAGGACTTGTGGGGACCAAGTTTTTGTTCATGACTTGTGGGGACCAAGTTGTTGTTCATGACTTGTGGGGACCAAGTGTTTGTTCATGACTTGTGGGGACCAAGTTTTTGTTCATGACTTGTGGGGACCAAGTTTTTGTTCATGACTTGTGGGGACCAATTTTTTGTTCATGACTTGTGGGGACAAAGTTTTTGTTCATGACTTGTGGGTACCAAGTGTTTGTTCATGACTTTTGGGGACCAAGTTGTTGTTCATGACTTGTGGGGACCAAGTGTTTGTTCATGACTTGTGGGGACCAAGTTTTTTTTCATGACTTGTGGGGACCAAGTTTTTGTTCATGACTTGTGGGGACCAAGTTTTTGTTCATGACTTGTGGGGACCAAGTGTTTGTTCATGACTTGTGGGGACCAAGTGTTTGTTCATGACTTTTGGGGACAAAGTTGTTGTTCATGACTTGTGGGGACCAAGTGTTTGTTCATGACTTGTGGGGACCAAGTTTTTGTTCATGACTTATGGGCACCAAGTTTTTGTTCATGACTTGTGGGGACCAAGTTTTTGTTCATGACTTGAGGGGACCAAGTGTTTGTTCATGACTTGTGGGGACCAAGTGTTTGTTCATGAGTTGTGGGGACCAAGTTTTTGTTCATGACTTGTGGGGCCCACGTTTTTGTTCATGACTTGTGGGGTCCAAGTTTTTGTTCATGACTTATGGGGACCAAGTTTTTGTTCATGACTTGTGGGAACCAAGTTGTCTTTCAGGACTTGTGGGGACCAAGTGTTTGTTCATGACTTGTGGGGACCAAGTTTTTGTTCATGACTTGTGGGGCCCACGTTTTTGTTCATGACTTGTGGGGTCCAAGTGTTTGTTCATGACTTATGGGGACCAAGTTTTTGTTCATGACTTGTGGGAACCAAGTTGTCTTTCAGGACTTGTGGGGACCAAGTGTTTGTTCATGACTTGTGGGGACCAAGTTGTTGTTCAGGACTTGTGGGGACCAAGTGTTTGTTCATCACTTTTGGGCACCAAGTGTTTGTTCAGGACTTTTGGGGACCAAGTTGTTGTTCAGGACTTGTGGGGACAAAGTTTTTGTAAATGACTTTTGGGGACCAAGTTTTTGTTCATGACTTGTGGGGACCAAGTTTTTGTTCATGACTTGTGGGGACAAAGTGTTTGTTCATGACTTGTGGGGCCCAAGTTGTTGTTCATGACTTGAGGGGACCAAGTGTTTGTTCATGACTTGTGGGGACCAAGTGTTTGTTCATGAGTTGTGGGGACCAAGTTTTTGTTCATGACTTGTGGGGCCCACGTTTTTGTTCATGACTTGTGGGGTCCAAGTTTTTGTTCATGACTTATGGGGACCAAGTTTTTGTTCATGACTTGTGGGAACCAAGTTGTCTTTCAGGACTTTTGGGGACCAAGTGTTTGTTCATGACTTGTGGGGACCAAGTTGTTGTTCAGGACTTGTGGGGACCAAGTGTTTGTTCATCACTTTTGGGCATCAAGTGTTTGTTCAGGACTTTTGGGGACCAAGTTGTTGTTCAGGACTTGTGGGGACAAAGTTTTTGTAAATGACTTTTGGGGACCAAGTTTTTGTTCATGACTTGTGGGGACCAAGTTTTTGTTCATGACTTGTGGGGACCAAGTTTTTGTTCATGACTTGTGGGGACCAAGTGTTTTTTCATGACTTGTGGGGACAAAGTGTTTGTTCATGACTTGTGGGGACCAAGTTTTTGTTCAGGACTTGTGGGGACCAAGTGTTTGTTCATCACTTTTGGGGACCAAGTTTTTGTCCATGACTTGTGGTGGCCAGGTTTTTGTTCATGACTTGTGGGGACCAAGTGTTTGTTCATGACTTGTGGGGACCAAGTTTTTGTTCATAACTTGTGGGGACCAAGTTTTTGTTCATGACTTGTGGGGACCCATTTTTTGTTCATGACTTGTGGGGACAAAGTTTTTGTTCATGACTTGTGGGTACCAAGTGTTTGTTCATGACTTTTGGGGACCAAGTTGTTGTTCATGACTTGTCGGGACCAAGTGTTTGTTCATGACTTGTGGGGACCAAGTTTTTTTTCATGACTTGTGGGGACCAAGTTTTTGTTCATGACTTGTGGGGACCAAGTGTTTGTTCATGACTTGTGGGGACCAAGTTTTTGTTCATGACTTATGGGCACCAAGTTTTTGTTCGTGACTTGTGGGGTCCAAGTTTTTGTTCATGACTTATGGGGACCATGTTTTTGTTCATGACTTGTGGGAACCAAGTTGTTGTTCATGACTTGAGGGGACCAAGTGTTTGTTCATGACTTGTGGGGACCAAGTTTTTGTTCATGACTTATGGGGACCAAATTTTTGTTCATGACTTGTGGGGACCAAGTTTTTGTTCATGACTTGTGGGGACAAAGTTTTTGTTCATGACTTGAGGGGACCAAGTGTTTGTTCATGACTTGTGGGGACCAAGTTTTTGTTCATGACTTGTGGGGACCAAGTTTTTGTTCATGACTTGTGGGGTCCAAGTGTTTGTTCATGACTTATGGGGACCAAGTTTTTGTTCATGACTTGTGGGGACCAACTTGTTGTTCAGGACTTGTGGGGACCAAGTGTTTGTTCATGACTTGTGGGGACCAACTTGTTGTTCAGGACTTGTGGGGACCAAGTGTTTGTTCATGACTTGTGGGGACCAACTTGTTGTTCAGGACTTGTGGGGACCAAGTGTTTGTTCATGACCTGTGGGGACCAAGTGTTTGTTCATGACTTGTGGGGACAAAGTTGTTGTTGAGGACTTGTGGGGACCAATTTTTTGTTCATGACTTGTGGGGACCAATTTTTTGTTCATGACTTGTGGGGACCAAGTTTTTGTTCATGACTTGTGGGTACCAAGTGTTTGTTCATGACTTTTGGGGACCAAGTTGTTGTTCATGACTTGTGGGGACCAAGTGTTTGTTCATGACTTGTGGGGACCAAGTTTTTGTTCATGATTTGTGGGGACCAAGTTTTTGTTCATGACTTGTGGGGACCAAGTTTTTGTTCATGACTTGTGGGGACCAAGTGTTTGTTCATGACTTGTGGGGACCAAGTGTTTGTTCATGACTTTTGGGGACAAAGTTGTTGTTCATGACTTGTGGGGACCAAGTGTTTGTTCATGACTTGTGGGGACCAAGTTTTTGTTCATGACTTATGGGCACCAAGTTTTTGTTCATGACTTGTGGGGACCAAGTTTTTGTTCATGACTTGAGGGGACCAAGTGTTTGTTCATGACTTGTGGGGACCAAGTTTTTGTTCATGACTTGTGGGGCCCAAGTTTTTTTTCATGACTTGTGGGGTCCAAGTTTTTGTTCATGACTTATGGGGACCAAGTTTTTGTTCATGACTTGTGGGATCCAAGTTGTTGTTCAGGACTTGTGGGGACCAAGTGTTTGTTCATGACTTGTGGGGACCAAGTTTTTGTTCATGACATATGGGGACCAAGTTTTTGTTCATGACTTGTAGGGACCAAGTTTTTGTTCATGAATTGAGGGGACCAAGTGTTTGTTCATGACTTATGGGGACGAAGTTTTTGTTCATGACTTAAGGGGACCAAGTTTTTGTTCATGACTTGTGGGGACCAAGTTTTTGTTCATGACTTGAGGGGACAAAGTGTTTGTTCATGACTTGTGGAGACCACGTTTTTGTTCATGACTTGTGGGGACCAAGTTTTTGTTCATGACTTGTGGGGTCCAAGTTTTTGTTCATGACTTATGGGGACCAAGTTGTTGTTCATGACTTGTGGGGACCAACTTGTTGTTCAGGACTTGTGGGGACCAAGTGTTTGTTCATCACTTTTGGGGACAAAGTGTTTGTTCAGGACTTGTGGGGACAAAGTTGTTGTTCAGGACTTGTGGGGTCCAAGTTTTTGTTCATGACTTGTGGGGACCAAGTTGTTGTTCAGGACTTGTGGGGACGAAGTGTTTGTTCATCACTTTTGGGGACCAAGTGTTTGTTCATGACTTGTGGGGACCAAGTGTTTGTTCATGACTTGTGGGGACCAACTTGTTGTTCAGGACTTGTGGGGACCAAGTGTTTGTTCATGACTTGTGGGGACCAAGTGTTTGTTCATGACTTGTGGGGACAAAGTGTTATTTCAGGACTTGTGGGGACAAAGTTGTTGTTGAGGACTTGTGGGGACCAATTTTTTGTTCATAACTTGTGGGGACCAATTTTTTGTTCATGACTTGTGGGGACCAAGTTTTTGTTCATGACTTGTGGGTACCAAGTGTTTGTTCATGACTTTTGGGGACCAAGTTGTTGTTCATGACTTGTGGGGACCAAGTGTTTGTTCATGACTTGTGGGGACCAAGTTTTTGTTCATGACTTGTGGGGACCAAGTGTTTGTTCATGACTTGTGGGGACCAAGTGTTTGTTCATGACTTGTGGGGACAAAGTGTTTGTTCATGACTTGTGGGGACCAAGTGTTTGTTCATGACTTGTGGGGACCAACTTGTTGTTCAGGACTTGTGGGGACCAAGTGTTTGTTCATGACTTGTGGGGACCAAGTGTTTGTTCATGACTTGTGGGGACAAAGTGTTATTTCAGGACTTGTGGGGACAAAGTTGTTGTTGAGGACTTGTGGGGACAAATTTTTTGTTCATAACTTGTGGGGACCAATTTTTTGTTCATGACTTGTGGGGACCAAGTGTTTGTTCAGGACTTGTGGGGACCAAGTGTTTGTTCATGACTTGTGGGGACCAAGTGTTTGTTCATGACTTGTGGGGACCAAGTGTTTGTTCATGACTTGTGGGGACAAAGTGTTTGTTCAGGACTTGTGGGGACAAAGTTGTTGTTCAGGACTTGTGGGGACAAAGTTGTTGTTCAGGACTTTTGGGGACCAAGTGTTTGTTCATGACTTGTGGGGACCAAGTTGTTGTTCAGGACTTGTGGGGACCAAGTGTTTGTTCATCACTTTTGGGGACAAAGTGTTTGTTCAGGACTTGTGGGGACAAAGTTGTTGTTCAGGACTTGTGGGGACCAAGTTTTTGTTCATGACTTGTGGGGACCAAGTTGTTGTTCATGACTTGTGGGGACCAAGTGTTTGTTCATGACTTGTGGGGACCAAGTTTTTGTTCATGACTTGTGGGGACCAAGTTTTTGTTCATGACTTGTGGGGACCAATTTTTTGTTCATGACTTGTGGGGACAAAGTTTTTGTTCATGACTTGTGGGTACCAAGTGTTTGTTCATGACTTTTGGGGACCAAGTTGTTGTTCATGACTTGTGGGGACCAAGTGTTTGTTCATGACTTGTGGGGACCAAGTTTTTTTTCATGACTTGTGGGGACCAAGTTTTTGTTCATGACTTGTGGGGACCAAGTTTTTGTTCATGACTTGTGGGGACCAAGTGTTTGTTCATGACTTGTGGGGACCAAGTGTTTGTTCATGACTTTTGGGGACAAAGTTGTTGTTCATGACTTGTGGGGACCAAGTGTTTGTTCATGACTTGTGGGGACCAAGTTTTTGTTCATGACTTATGGGCACCAAGTTTTTGTTCATGACTTGTGGGGACCAAGTTTTTGTTCATGACTTGAGGGGACCAAGTGTTTGTTCATGACTTGTGGGGACCAAGTGTTTGTTCATGAGTTGTGGGGACCAAGTTTTTGTTCATGACTTGTGGGGCCCACGTTTTTGTTCATGACTTGTGGGGTCCAAGTTTTTGTTCATGACTTATGGGGACCAAGTTTTTGTTCATGACTTGTGGGAACCAAGTTGTCTTTCAGGACTTGTGGGGACCAAGTGTTTGTTCATGACTTGTGGGGACCAAGTTTTTGTTCATGACTTGTGGGGCCCACGTTTTTGTTCATGACTTGTGGGGTCCAAGTGTTTGTTCATGACTTATGGGGACCAAGTTTTTGTTCATGACTTGTGGGAACCAAGTTGTCTTTCAGGACTTGTCGGGACCAAGTGTTTGTTCATGACTTGTGGGGACCAAGTTGTTGTTCAGGACTTGTGGGGACCAAGTGTTTGTTCATCACTTTTGGGCACCAAGTGTTTGTTCAGGACTTTTGGGGACCAAGTTGTTGTTCAGGACTTGTGGGGACAAAGTTTTTGTAAATGACTTTTGGGGACCAAGTTTTTGTTCATGACTTGTGGGGACCAAGTTTTTGTTCATGACTTGTGGGGACAAAGTGTTTGTTCATGACTTGTGGGGCCCAAGTTGTTGTTCATGACTTGAGGGGACCAAGTGTTTGTTCATGACTTGTGGGGACCAAGTGTTTGTTCATGAGTTGTGGGGACCAAGTTTTTGTTCATGACTTGTGGGGCCCACGTTTTTGTTCATGACTTGTGGGGTCCAAGTTTTTGTTCATGACTTATGGGGACAAAGTTTTTGTTCATGACTTGTGGGAACCAAGTTGTCTTTCAGGACTTTTGGGGACCAAGTGTTTGTTCATGACTTGTGGGGACCAAGTTGTTGTTCAGGACTTGTGGGGACCAAGTGTTTGTTCATCACTTTTGGGCATCAAGTGTTTGTTCAGGACTTTTGGGGACCAAGTTGTTGTTCAGGACTTGTGGGGACAAAGTTTTTGTAAATGACTTTTGGGGACCAAGTTTTTGTTCATGACTTGTGGGGACCAAGTTTTTGTTCATGACTTGTGGGGACCAAGTTTTTGTTCATGACTTGTGGGGACCAAGTGTTTTTTCATGACTTGTGGGGACAAAGTGTTTGTTCATGACTTGTGGGGACCAAGTTTTTGTTCAGGACTTGTGGGGACCAAGTGTTTGTTCATCACTTTTGGGGACCAAGTTTTTGTCCATGACTTGTGGTGGCCAGGTTTTTGTTCATGACTTGTGGGGACCAAGTGTTTGTTCATGACTTGTGGGGACCAAGTTTTTGTTCAAAACTTGTGGGGACCAAGTTTTTGTTCATGACTTGTGGGGACCAATTTTTTGTTCATGACTTGTGGGGACAAAGTTTTTGTTCATGACTTGTGGGTACCAAGTGTTTGTTCATGACTTTTGGGGACCAAGTTGTTGTTCATGACTTGTCGGGACCAAGTGTTTGTTCATGACTTGTGGGGACCAAGTGTTTGTTCAGGACTTGTGGGGACCAAGTGTTTGTTCATGACTTGTGGGGACCAAGTTGTTGTTCAGGACTTGTGGGGACCAAGTTGTTGTTCATGACTTGTGGGGACCAAGTGTTTGTTCATGACTTGTGGGGACCAAGTGTTTGTTCATGACTTGTGGGGACCAAGTTTTTGTTCATGACTTGTGGGGACCAAGTGTTTTTTCATGACTTGTGGGGAACAAGTGTTTGTTCATGACTTGTGGGGACCAAGTGTTTGTTCATGACTTGTGGGGACCAAGTTTTTGTTCATGACTTGTGGGGACCAAGTTTTTGTTCATGACTTGTGGGGACCAAGTTTTTGTTCATGACATATGGGGACCAAGTTTTTGTTCATGACTTGTAGGGACCAAGTTTTTGTTCATGAATTGAGGGGACCAAGTGTTTGTTCATGACTTATGGGGACGAAGTTTTTGTTCATGACTTATGGGGACCAAGTTTTTGTTCATGACTTGTGGGGACCAAGTTTTTGTTCATGACTTGAGGGGACAAAGTGTTTGTTCATGACTTGTGGAGACCAAGTTTTTGTTCATGACTTGTGGGGACCAAGTTTTTGTTCATGACTTGTGGGGTCCAAGTTTTTGTTCATGACTTATGGGGACCAAGTTGTTGTTCATGACTTGTGGGGACCAACTTGTTGTTCAGGACTTGTGGGGACCAACTTGTTGTTCAGGACTTGTGGGGACCAAGTGTTTGTTCATGACTTGTGGGGACCAACTTGTTGTTCAGGACTTGTGGGGACCAAGTGTTTGTTCATGACTTGTGGGGACCAAGTGTTTGTTCATGACTTGTGGGGACCAAGTGTTTGTTCATGACTTGTGGGGACAAAGTGTTTGTTCAGGACTTGTGGGGACAAAGTTGTTGTTCAGGACTTGTGGGGACCAAGTTTTTGTTCATGACTTGTGGGGACCAAGTTGTTGTTCAGGACTTGTGGGGACCAAGTGTTTGTTCATCACTTTTGGGGACCAAGTTTTTGTTCATGACTTTTGGGGACCAAGTGTTTGTTCATGACTTGTGGGGACCAAGTTTTTGTTCATGACATATGGGGACCAAGTTTTTGTTCATGACTTGTGGGGACCAAGTGTTTGTTCATGACTTGTGGGGACCAAGTTTTTGTTCATGACTTGTGGGGACCAAGTGTTTTTTCATGACTTGTGGGGACCAAGTGTTTGTTCATGACTTGTGGGGACCAAGTGTTTGTTCATGACTTGTGGGGACCAAGTTTTTGTTCATGACTTGTGGGGACCAAGTTTTTGTTCATGACTTGTGGGGACCAAGTTTTTGTTCATGACATATGGGGACCAAGTTTTTGTTCATGACTTGTAGGGACCAAGTTTTTGTTCATGAATTGAGGGGACCGAGTGTTTGTTCATGACTTATGGGGACGAAGTTTTTGTTCATGACTTATGGGGACCAAGTTTTTGTTCATGACTTGTGGGGACCAAGTTTTTGTTCATGACTTGAGGGGACAAAGTGTTTGTTCATGACTTGTGGAGACCAAGTTTTTGTTCATGACTTGTGGGGACCAAGTTTTTGTTCATGACTTGTGGGGTCCAAGTTTTTGTTCATGACTTATGGGGACCAAGTTGTTGTTCATGACTTGTGGGGACCAACTTGTTGTTCAGGACTTGTGGGGACCAACTTGTTGTTCAGGACTTGTGGGGACCAAGTGTTTGTTCATGACTTGTGGGGACCAACTTGTTGTTCAGGACTTGTGGGGACCAAGTGTTTGTTCATGACTTGTGGGGACCAAGTGTTTGTTCATGACTTGTGGGGACCAAGTGTTTGTTCATGACTTGTGGGGACCAAGTTTTTGTTCATGACTTGTGGGGACCAAGTGTTTTTTCATGACTTGTGGGGACAAAGTGTTTGTTCATGACTTGTGGGGACCAAGTTTTTGTTCATGACTTGTGGGGACCAAGTTTTTGTTCATGACTTGTGGGGACCAAGTGTTTTTTCATGACTTGTGGGGACAAAGTGTTTGTTCATGACTTGTGGGGACCAAGTTTTTGTTCAGGACTTGTGGGGACCAAGTGTTTGTTCATCACTTTTGGGGACCAAGTTTTTGTCCATGACTTGTGGTGGCCAGGTTTTTGTTCATGACTTGTGGGGACCAAGTGTTTGTTCATGACTTGTGGGGACCAAGTTTTTGTTCATAACTTGTGGGGACCAAGTTTTTGTTCATGACTTGTGGGGACCAATTTTTTGTTCATGACTTGTGGGGACAAAGTTTTTGTTCATGACTTGTGGGTACCAAGTGTTTGTTCATGACTTTTGGGGACCAAGTTGTTGTTCATGACTTGTCCGGACCAAGTGTTTGTTCATGACTTGTGGGGACCAAGTTTTTTTTCATGACTTGTGGGGACCAAGTTTTTGTTCATGACTTGTGGGGACCAAGTGTTTGTTCATGACTTGTGGGGACCAAGTTTTTGTTCATGACTTATGGGCACCAAGTTTTTGTTCGTGACTTGTGGGGTCCAAGTTTTTGTTCATGACTTATGGGGACCATGTTTTTGTTCATGACTTGTGGGAACCAAGTTGTTGTTCAGGACTTGTGGGGCCCAAGTTTTTGTTCATGACATATGGGGACCAAGTTTTTGTTCATGACTTGTGGGGACCAAGTGTTTGTTCATGACTTGAGGGGACCAAGTGTTTGTTCATGACTTGAGGGGACCAAGTGTTTGTTCATGACTTGTGGGGACCAAGTTTTTGTTCATGACTTATGGGGACCAAATTTTTGTTCATGACTTGTGGGGACCAAGTTTTTGTTCATGACTTGTGGGGACAAAGTTTTTGTTCATGACTTGAGGGGACCAAGTGTTTGTTCATGACTTGTGGGGACCAAGTTTTTGTTCATGACTTGTGGGGACCAAGTTTTTGTTCATGACTTGTGGGGTCCAAGTGTTTGTTCATGACTTATGGGGACCAAGTTTTTGTTCATGACTTGTGGGGACCAACTTGTTGTTCAGGACTTGTGGGGACCAAGTGTTTGTTCATGACTTGTGGGGACCAACTTGTTGTTCAGGACTTGTGGGGACCAAGTGTTTGTTCATGACTTGTGGGGACCAACTTGTTGTTCAGGACTTGTGGGGACCAAGTGTTTGTTCATGACCTGTGGGGACCAAGTGTTTGTTCATGACTTGTGGGGACAAAGTTGTTGTTGAGGACTTGTGGGGACCAATTTTTTGTTCATGACTTGTGGGGACCAATTTTTTGTTCATGACTTGTGGGGACCAAGTTTTTGTTCATGACTTGTGGGTACCAAGTGTTTGTTCATGACTTTTGGGGACCAAGTTGTTGTTCATGACTTGTGGGGACCAAGTGTTTGTTCATGACTTGTGGGGACCAAGTTTTTGTTCATGATTTGTGGGGACCAAGTTTTTGTTCATGACTTGTGGGGACCAAGTTTTTGTTCATGACTTGTGGGGACCAAGTGTTTGTTCATGACTTGTGGGGACCAAGTGTTTGTTCATGACTTTTGGGGACAAAGTTGTTGTTCATGACTTGTGGGGACCAAGTGTTTGTTCATGACTTGTGGGGACCAAGTTTTTGTTCATGACTTATGGGCACCAAGTTTTTGTTCATGACTTGTGGGGACCAAGTTTTTGTTCATGACTTGAGGGGACCAAGTGTTTGTTCATGACTTGTGGGGACCCAGTTTTTGTTCATGACTTGTGGGGCCCAAGTTTTTTTTCATGACTTGTGGGGTCCAAGTTTTTGTTCATGACTTATGGGGACCAAGTTTTTGTTTATGACTTGTGGGATCCAAGTTGTTGTTCAGGACTTGTGGGGACCAAGTGTTTGTTCATGACTTGTGGGGACCAAGTTTTTGTTCATGACATATGGGGACCAAGTTTTTGTTCATGACTTGTAGGGACCAAGTTTTTGTTCATGAATTGAGGGGACCAAGTGTTTGTTCATGACTTGTAGGGACCAAGTTTTTGTTCATGACATATGGGGACCAAGTTTTTGTTCATGACTTGTAGGGACCAAGTTTTTGTTCATGAATTGAGGGGACCAAGTGTTTGTTCATGACTTATGGGGACGAAGTTTTTGTTCATGACTTAAGGGGACCAAGTTTTTGTTCATGACTTGTGGGGACCAAGTTTTTGTTCATGACTTGAGGGGACAAAGTGTTTGTTCATGACTTGTGGAGACCAAGTTTTTGTTCATGACTTGTGGGGACCAAGTTTTTGTTCATGACTTGTGGGGTCCAAGTTTTTGTTCATGACTTATGGGGACCAAGTTGTTGTTCATGACTTGTGGGGACCAACTTGTTGTTCAGGACTTGTGGGGACCAAGTGTTTGTTCATCACTTTTGGGGACAAAGTGTTTGTTCAGGACTTGTGGGGACAAAGTTGTTGTTCAGGACTTGTGGGGTCCAAGTTTTTGTTCATGACTTGTGGGGACCAAGTTGTTGTTCAGGACTTGTGGGGACGAAGTGTTTGTTCATCACTTTTGGGGACCAAGTGTTTGTTCATGACTTGTGGGGACCAAGTGTTTGTTCATGACTTGTGGGGACCAACTTGTTGTTCAGGACTTGTGGGGACCAAGTGTTTGTTCATGACTTGTGGGGACCAAGTGTTTGTTCATGACTTGTGGGGACAAAGTGTTATTTCAGGACTTGTGGGGACAAAGTTGTTGTTGAGGACTTGTGGGGACCAATTTTTTGTTCATAACTTGTGGGGACCAATTTTTTGTTCATGACTTGTGGGGACCAAGTTTTTGTTCATGACTTGTGGGTACCAAGTGTTTGTTCATGACTTTTGGGGACCAAGTTGTTGTTCATGACTTGTGGGGACCAAGTGTTTGTTCATGACTTGTGGGGACCAAGTTTTTGTTCATGACTTGTGGGGACCAAGTGTTTGTTCATGACTTGTGGGGACCAAGTGTTTGTTCATGACTTGTGGGGACCAAGTGTTTGTTCATGACTTGTGGGGACCAACTTGTTGTTCAGGACTTGTGGGGACCAAGTGTTTGTTCATGACTTGTGGGGACCAAGTGTTTGTTCATGACTTGTGGGGACAAAGTGTTATTTCAGGACTTGTGGGGACAAAGTTGTTGTTGAGGACTTGTGGGGACAAATTTTTTGTTCATAACTTGTGGGGACCAATTTTTTGTTCATGACTTGTGGGGACCAAGTTTTTGTTCAGGACTTGTGGGGACCAAGTGTTTGTTCATGACTTGTGGGGACCAAGTGTTTGTTCATGACTTGTGGGGACCAAGTGTTTGTTCATGACTTGTGGGGACAAAGTGTTTGTTCAGGACTTGTGGGGACAAAGTTGTTGTTCAGGACTTGTGGGGACAAAGTTGTTGTTCAGGACTTTTGGGGACCAAGTTTTTGTTCATGACTTGTGGGGACCAAGTTGTTGTTCAGGACTTGTGGGGACCAAGTGTTTGTTCATCACTTTTGGGGACAAAGTGTTTGTTCAGGACTTGTGGGGACAAAGTTGTTGTTCAGGACTTGTGGGGACCAAGTTTTTGTTCATGACTTGTGGGGACCAAGTTGTTGTTCAGGACTTGTGGGGACGAAGTGTTTGTTCATCACTTTTGGGGACCAAGTGTTTGTTCATGACTTGTGGGGACCAAGTGTTTGTTCAGGACTTGTGGGGACCAAGTGTTTGTTCATGACTTGTGGGGACCAAGTGTTTGTTCATGACTTGTGGGGACAAAGTGTTATTTCAGGACTTGTGGGGACAAAGTTGTTGTTGAGGACTTGTGGGGACCAATTTTTTGTTCATAACTTGTGGGGACCAATTTTTTGTTCATGACTTGTGGGGACCAAGTTTTTGTTCATGACTTGTGGGTACCAAGTGTTTGTTCATGACTTTTGGGGACCAAGTTGTTGTTCATGACTTGTGGGGACCAAGTGTTTGTTCATGACTTGTGGGGACCAAGTTTTTGTTCATGACTTTTGGGGACCAAGTTTTTGTTCATGACTTGTGGGGACCAAGTTTTTGTTCATGACTTGTGGGGACCAAGTGTTTGTTCATGACTTGTGGGGACCAAGTGTTTGTTCATGACTTTTGGGGACAAAGTTGTTGTTCATGACTTGTGGGGACCAAGTGTTTGTTCATGACTTGTGGGGACCAAGTTTTTGTTCATGACTTATGGGCACCAAGTTTTTGTTCATGACTTGTGGGGACCAAGTGTTTGTTCATGACTTGTGGGGACCAAGTTGTTGTTCAGGACTTGTGGGGACCAAGTTGTTGTTCATGACTTGTGGGGACCAAGTGTTTGTTCATGACTTGTGGGGACCAAGTGTTTGTTCATGACTTGTGGGGACCAAGTTTTTGTTCATGACTTGTGGGATCCAAGTTGTTGTTCAGGACTTGTGGGGACCAAGTGTTTGTTCATGACTTGTGGGGACCAAGTTTTTGTTCATGACATATGGGGACAAGTTTTTGTTCATGACTTGTAGGGACCAAGTTTTTGTTCATGAATTGAGGGGACCAAGTGTTTGTTCATGACTTATGGGGACGAAGTTTTTGTTCATGACTTATGGGGACCAAGTTTTTGTTCATGACTTGTGGGGACCAAGTTTTTGTTCATGACTTGAGGGGACAAAGTGTTTGTTCATGACTTGTGGGGACCAAGTTTTTGTTCATGACTTGTGGGGACCAAGTTTTTGTTCATGACTTGTGGGGTCCAAGTTTTTGTTCATGACTTATGGGGACCAAGTTGTTGTTCATGACTTGTGGGGACCAACTTGTTGTTCAGGACTTGTGGGAGCCAACTTGTTGTTCAGGACTTGTGGGGACCAAGTGTTTGTTCATGACTTGTGGGGACCAACTTGTTGTTCAGGACTTGTGGGGACCAAGTGTTTGTTCATGACTTGTGGGGACCAAGTGTTTGTTCATGACTTGTGGGGACCAAGTGTTTGTTCATGACTTGTGGGGACAAAGTGTTTGTTCAGGACTTGTGGGGACAAAGTTGTTGTTCAGGACTTGTGGGGAACAAGTTTTTGTTCATGACTTGTGGGGACAAAGTTGTTGTTCAGGACTTGTGGGGACCAAGTGTTTGTTCATCACTTTTGGGGACAAAGTGTTTGTTCAGGACTTGTGGGGACCAAGTTGTTGTTCAGGACTTGTGGGGACAAAGTTTTTGTTCATGACTTGTGGGGACCAAGTTGTTGTTCAGGACTTGTGGGGACCAAGTGTTTGTTCATCACTTTTGGGGACCAAGTTTTTGTTCATGACTTGTGGGGACCAAGTGTTTGTTCATGACTTGTGGGGACCAAGTGTTTGTTCAGGACTTTTGAGGACCAAGTGTTTGTTCATAACTTGTGGGTACCAAGTTTTTGTTCATGACTTGTTGTGACCAAGTTGTTGTTCATGACTTGTGGGGACCAAGTTTTTGTTCATGAGTTGTGGGAACCAAGTTTTTGTTCATGACTTGTAGGGACAAAGTTTTTGTTCATGACTTGTGGGGACCAAGTGTTTGTTCATGACTTGTGGGAACCAAGTTGTTGTTCAAGACTTGTGGGGACCAAGTTGTTGTTCATGACTTGTGGGGACAAAGTTGTTGTTCAGGACTTGTGGGGACCAAGTTTTTGTTCATGACTTGTGGGGACCAAGTTGTTGTTCAGGACTTGTGGGGACCAAGTGTTTGTTCATCACTTTTGGGCACCAAGTTTTTGTTCATGACTTGTGGGGACCAAGTGTTTGTTCATGACTTGTGGGGACCAAGTGTTTGTTTAGGACTTTTGAGGACCAAGTGTTTGTTCATGACTTGTGGGGACCAAGTTTTTGTTCATCGACTTGTGGGGACCAAGTTTTTGTTCATGACTTGTGGGGACCAAGTTGTTGTTCAGGACTTGTGGGGACCAAGTTGTTGTTCAGGACTTGTGGGGACCAAGTGTTTGTTCATCACTTTTGGGGACAAAGTTTTTGTTCATGACTTGTGGGGACCAAGTGTTTGTTCATGACTTGTGGGGACCAAGTTGTTGTTCAGGACTTGTGGGGACCAAGTGTTTGTTCAGGACTTGTGCGGACCAAGTGTTTGTTCATCACTTTTTGGGACCAAGTTTTTGTTCATGACTTGTGGGGACAAAGTTTTTGTTCATGACTTGTGGGTACCAAGTGTTTGTTCATGACTTTTGGGGACCAAGTTGTTGTTCATGACTTGTGGGGACCAAGTGTTTGTTCATGACTTGTGGGGACCAAGTTTTTGTTCATGACTTGTGGGGACCAAGTTTTTGTTCATGACTTGTGGGGACCAAGTTTTTGTTCATGACTTGTGGGGACCAAGTTTTTGTTCATGACTTGTGGGGAACAAGTTTTTGTTCATGACTTGTGGGGACCAAGTGTTTGTTCATGACTTTTGGGGACCAAGTTGTTGTTCATGACTTGTGGGAACCAAGTGTTTGTTCATGACTTGTGGGGACCAAGTTTTTGTTAATGACTTATGGGCACCAAGTTTTTGTTCATGACTTGTGGGGACCAAGTTTTTGTTCATGACTTGTGGGGACCAAGTTTTTGTTCATGACTTGAGGGGACCAAGTGTTTGTTCATGACTTGTGGGGACCAAGTTTTTGTTCATGACTTGTGGGGACCAAGTTTTTGTTCATGACTTGTGGGGACCAAGTTTTTGTTCATGACTTGTGGGGTCCAAGTTTTTGTTCATGACTTATGGGGACCAAGTTTTTGTTCATGACTTGTGGGAACCAAGTTGTTGTTCAGGACTTGTGGGGACCAAGTTTTTGTTCATGACTTGTGGGGACCAACTTGTTGTTCAGGACTTGTGGGGACCAAGTGTTTGTTCATGACTTGTGGGGTCCAAGTTTTTGTTCATGACATATGGGGACCAAGTTTTTGTTCATGACTTGTGGGGACCAAGTTTTTGTTCATGACTTGTGGGGACCAAGTTTTTGTTCATGACTTGAGGGGACCAAGTGTTTGTTCATGACTTGTGGGGACCAAGTTTTTGTTCATGACTTGTGGGGACCAACTTGTTGTTCAGGACTTGTGGGGACCAAGTGTTTGTTCATGACTTGTGGGGACCAAGTTTTTGATCATGACATATGGGGACCAAGTTTTTGTTCATGACTTGTGGGAGCCAAGTTTTTGTTCATGACTTGAGGGGACCAAGTGTTTGTTCATGACTTGTGGGGACCAAGTTTTTGTTCATGACTTATGGGGACCAAGTTTTTGTTCATGACTTGAGGGGACCAAGTGTTTGTTCATCACTTTTGGGGACCAAGTTTTTGTTCATGACTTGTGGGGACCAAGTGTTTGTTCATGACTTGTGGGGACCAAGTTTTTGTTCATGACTTGTGGGGACAAAGTTTTTGTTCATGACTTGTGGGGACAAAGTTGTTGTTCAGGACTTGTGGGGACCAAGTTTATGTTCATGACTTGTGGGGACCAAGTTGTTGTTCAGGACTTGTGGGGACCAAGTGTTTGTTCATCACTTTTGGGGACCAAGTTTTTGTTCATGACTTGTGGGGACTAAGTGTTTGTTCATGACTTGTGGGGACCAAGTTGTTGTTCAGGACTTGTGGGGACCAAGTGTTTGTTCAGGACTTGTGGGGACCAAGTTGTTGTTCAGGACTTGTGGGGACCAAGTGTTTGTTCATCACTTTTGGGGACCAAGTTTTTGTTCATGACTTGTGGGGACCAAGTGTTTGTTCATGACTTGTGGGGACCAAGTTGTTGTTCAGGACTTGTGGGGACCAAGTGTTTGTTCAGGACTTGTGGGGACCAAGTGTTTGTTCATGACTTGTGGGGACCAAGTTGTTGTTCAGGACTTGTGGGGACCAAGTTGTTGTTCATGACTTGTGGGGACCAAGTGTTTGTTCATGACTTGTGGGGACCAAGTGTTTGTTCATGACTTGTGGGGACCAAGTTTTTGTTCATGACTTGTGGGGACCAAGTGTTTTTTCATGACTTGTGGGGACCAAGTGTTTGTTCATGACTTGTGGGGACCAAGTGTTTGTTCATGACTTGTGGGGACCAAGTTTTTGTTCATGACTTGTGGGGACCAAGTTTTTGTTCATGACTTGTGGGGACCAAGTTTTTGTTCATGACATATGGGGACCAAGTTTTTGTTCATGACTTGTAGGGACCAAGTTTTTGTTCATGAATTGAGGGGACCAAGTGTTTGTTCATGACTTATGGGGACGAAGTTTTTGTTCATGACTTATGGGGACCAAGTTTTTGTTCATGACTTGTGGGGACCAAGTTTTTGTTCATGACTTGAGGGGACAAAGTGTTTGTTCATGACTTGTGGAGACCAAGTTTTTGTTCATGACTTGTGGGGACCAAGTTTTTGTTCATGATTTGTGGGGTCCAAGTTTTTGTTCATGACTTATGGGGACCAAGTTGTTGTTCATGACTTGTGGGGACCAACTTGTTGTTCAGGACTTGTGGGGACCAACTTGTTGTTCAGGACTTGTGGGGACCAAGTGTTTGTTCATGACTTGTGGGGACCAACTTGTTGTTCAGGACTTGTGGGGACCAAGTGTTTGTTCATGACTTGTGGGGACCAAGTGTTTGTTCATGACTTGTGGGGACCAAGTGTTTGTTCATGACTTGTGGGGACAAAGTGTTTGTTCAGGACTTGTGGGGACAAAGTTGTTGTTCAGGACTTGTGGGGACCAAGTTTTTGTTCATGACTTGTGGGGACCAAGTTGTTGTTCAGGACTTGTGGGGACCAAGTGTTTGTTCATCACTTTTGGGGACCAAGTTTTTGTTCATGACTTTTGGGGACCAAGTGTTTGTTCATGACTTGTGGGGACCAAGTTTTTGTTCATGACATATGGGGACCAAGTTTTTGTTCATGACTTGTGGGGACCAAGTGTTTGTTCATGACTTGTGGGGACCAAGTTTTTGTTCATGACTTGTGGGGACCAAGTGTTTTTTCATGACTTGTGGGGACCAAGTGTTTGTTCATGACTTGTGGGGACCAAGTGTTTGTTCATGACTTGTGGGGACCAAGTTTTTGTTCATGACTTGTGGGGACCAAGTTTTTGTTCATGACTTGTGGGGACCAAGTTTTTGTTCATGACTTGTGGGGACCAAGTTGTTGTTCAGGACTTGTGGGGACCAAGTGTTTGTTCAGGACTTGTGGGGACCAAGTGTTTGTTCATGACTTGTGGGGACCAAGTTGTTGTTCAGGACTTGTGGGGACCAAGTGTTTGTTCATGACTTGTGGGGACCAAGTGTTTGTTCATGACTTGTGGGGACCAAGTGTTTGTTCATGACTTGTGGGGACCAAGTTTTTGTTCATGACTTGTGGGGACCAAGTGTTTTTTCATGACTTGTGGGGACCAAGTGTTTGTTCATGACTTGTGGGGACCAAGTGTTTGTTCATGACTTGTGGGGACCAAGTTTTTGTTCATGACTTGTGGGGACCAAGTTTTTGTTCATGACTTGTGGGGACCAAGTTTTTGTTCATGACATATGGGGACCAAGTTTTTGTTCATGACTTGTAGGGACCAAGTTTTTGTTCATGAATTGAGGGGACCAAGTGTTTGTTCATGACTTATGGGGACGAAGTTTTTGTTCATGACTTATGGGGACCAAGTTTTTGTTCATGACTTGTGGGGACCAAGTTTTTGTTCATGACTTGAGGGGACAAAGTGTTTGTTCATGACTTGTGGAGACCAAGTTTTTGTTCATGACTTGTGGGGACCAAGTTTTTGTTCATGATTTGTGGGGTCCAAGTTTTTGTTCATGACTTATGGGGACCAAGTTGTTGTTCATGACTTGTGGGGACCAACTTGTTGTTCAGGACTTGTGGGGACCAACTTGTTGTTCAGGACTTGTGGGGACCAAGTGTTTGTTCATGACTTGTGGGGACCAACTTGTTGTTCAGGACTTGTGGGGACCAAGTGTTTGTTCATGACTTGTGGGGACCAAGTGTTTGTTCATGACTTGTGGGGACCAAGTGTTTGTTCATGACTTGTGGGGACAAAGTGTTTGTTCAGGACTTGTGGGGACAAAGTTGTTGTTCAGGACTTGTGGGGACCAAGTTTTTGTTCATGACTTGTGGGGACCAAGTTGTTGTTCAGGACTTGTGGGGACCAAGTGTTTGTTCATCACTTTTGGGGACCAAGTTTTTGTTCATGACTTTTGGGGACCAAGTGTTTGTTCATGACTTGTGGGGACCAAGTTTTTGTTCATGACATATGGGGACCAAGTTTTTGTTCATGACTTGTGGGGACCAAGTGTTTGTTCATGACTTGTGGGGACCAAGTTTTTGTTCATGACTTGTGGGGACCAAGTGTTTTTTCATGACTTGTGGGGACCAAGTGTTTGTTCATGACTTGTGGGGACCAAGTGTTTGTTCATGACTTGTGGGGACCAAGTTTTTGTTCATGACTTGTGGGGACCAAGTTTTTGTTCATGACTTGTGGGGACCAAGTTTTTGTTCATGACATATGGGGACCAAGTTTTTGTTCATGACTTGTAGGGACCAAGTTTTTGTTCATGAATTGAGGGGACCAAGTGTTTGTTCATGACTTATGGGGACGAAGTTTTTGTTCATGACTTATGGGGACCAAGTTTTTGTTCATGACTTGTGGGGACCAAGTTTTTGTTCATGACTTGAGGGGACAAAGTGTTTGTTCATGACTTGTGGAGACCAAGTTTTTGTTCATGACTTGTGGGGACCAAGTTTTTGTTCATGACTTGTGGGGTCCAAGTTTTTGTTCATGACTTATGGGGACCAAGTTGTTGTTCATGACTTGTGGGGACCAACTTGTTGTTCAGGACTTGTGGGGACCAACTTGTTGTTCAGGACTTGTGGGGACCAAGTGTTTGTTCATGACTTGTGGGGACCAACTTGTTGTTCAGGACTTGTGGGGACCAAGTGTTTGTTCATGACTTGTGGGGACCAAGTGTTTGTTCATGACTTGTGGGGACCAAGTGTTTGTTCATGACTTGTGGGGACAAAGTGTTTGTTCAGGACTTGTGGGGACAAAGTTGTTGTTCAGGACTTGTGGGGACCAAGTTTTTGTTCATGACTTGTGGGGACCAAGTTGTTGTTCAGGACTTGTGGGGACCAAGTGTTTGTTCATCACTTTTGGGGACAAAGTGTTTGTTCAGGACTTGTGGGGACAAAGTTGTTGTTCAGGACTTGTGGGGACCAAGTTTTTGTTCATGACTTGTGGGGACCAAGTTGTTGTTCAGGACTTGTGGGGACCAAGTGTTTGTTCATCACTTTTGGGGACCAAGTTTTTGTTCATGACTTTTGGGGACCAAGTGTTTGTTCATGACTTGTGGGGACCAAGTGTTTGTTCAGGACTTTTGAGGACCAAGTGTTTGTTCATAACTTGTGGGTACCAAGTTTTTGTTCATGACTTGTTGTGACCAAGTTGTTGTTCATGACTTGTGGGGACCAAGTTTTTGTTCATGAGTTGTGGGAACCAAGTTTTTGTTCATGACTTGTAGGGACAAAGTTTTTGTTCATGACTTGTGGGGACCAAGTGTTTGTTCATGACTTGTGGGAACCAAGTTGTTGTTCAAGACTTGTGGGGACAAAGTTGTTGTTCATGACTTGTGGGGACAAAGTTGTTGTTCAGGACTTGTGGGGACCAAGTTTTTGTTCATGACTTGTGGGGACCAAGTTGTTGTTCAGGACTTGTGGGGACCAAGTGTTTGTTCATCACTTTTGGGGACCAAGTTTTTGTTCATGACTTGTGGGGACCAAGTGTTTGTTCATGACTTGTGGGGACCAAGTGTTTGTTTAGGACTTTTGAGGACCAAGTGTTTGTTCATGACTTGTGGGGACCAAGTTTTTGTTCATGACTTGTGGGGACAAAGTTTTTGTTCATGACTTGTGGGGACCAAGTTGTTGTTCAGGACTTGTGGGGACCAAGTTGTTGTTCAGGACTTGTGGGGACCAAGTGTTTGTTCATCACTTTTGGGGACAAAGTTTTTGTTCATGACTTGTGGGGACCAAGTGTTTGTTCATGACTTGTGGGGACCAAGTTTTTGTTCATGACTTGTGGGGACCAAGTGTTTTTTCATGACTTGTGGGGACCAAGTGTTTGTTCATGACTTGTGGGGACCAAGTGTTTGTTCATGACTTGTGGGGACCAAGTTTTTGTTCATGACTTGTGGGGACCAAGTTTTTGTTCATGACTTGTGGGGACCAAGTTTTTGTTCATGACATATGGGGACCAAGTTTTTGTTCATGACTTGTAGGGACCAAGTTTTTGTTCATGAATTGAGGGGACCAAGTGTTTGTTCATGACTTATGGGGACGAAGTTTTTGTTCATGACTTATGGGGACCAAGTTTTTGTTCATGACTTGTGGGGACCAAGTTTTTGTTCATGACTTGAGGGGACAAAGTGTTTGTTCATGACTTGTGGAGACCAAGTTTTTGTTCATGACTTGTGGGGACCAAGTTTTTGTTCATGACTTGTGGGGTCCAAGTTTTTGTTCATGACTTATGGGGACCAAGTTGTTGTTCATGACTTGTGGGGACCAACTTGTTGTTCAGGACTTGTGGGGACCAACTTGTTGTTCAGGACTTGTGGGGACCAAGTGTTTGTTCATGACTTGTGGGGACCAACTTGTTGTTCAGGACTTGTGGGGACCAAGTGTTTGTTCATGACTTGTGGGGACCAAGTGTTTGTTCATGACTTGTGGGGACCAAGTGTTTGTTCATGACTTGTGGGGACAAAGTGTTTGTTCAGGACTTGTGGGGACAAAGTTGTTGTTCAGGACTTGTGGGGACCAAGTTTTTGTTCATGACTTGTGGGGACCAAGTTGTTGTTCAGGACTTGTGGGGACCAAGTGTTTGTTCATCACTTTTGGGGACAAAGTGTTTGTTCAGGACTTGTGGGGACAAAGTTGTTGTTCAGGACTTGTGGGGACCAAGTTTTTGTTCATGACTTGTGGGGACCAAGTTGTTGTTCAGGACTTGTGGGGACCAAGTGTTTGTTCATCACTTTTGGGGACCAAGTTTTTGTTCATGACTTTTGGGGACCAAGTGTTTGTTCATGACTTGTGGGGACCAAGTGTTTGTTCAGGACTTTTGAGGACCAAGTGTTTGTTCATAACTTGTGGGTACCAAGTTTTTGTTCATGACTTGTTGTGACCAAGTTGTTGTTCATGACTTGTGGGGACCAAGTTTTTGTTCATGAGTTGTGGGAACCAAGTTTTTGTTCATGACTTGTAGGGACAAAGTTTTTGTTCATGACTTGTGGGGACCAAGTGTTTGTTCATGACTTGTGGGAACCAAGTTGTTGTTCAAGACTTGTGGGGACAAAGTTGTTGTTCATGACTTGTGGGGACAAAGTTGTTGTTCAGGACTTGTGGGGACCAAGTTTTTGTTCATGACTTGTGGGGACCAAGTTGTTGTTCAGGACTTGTGGGGACCAAGTGTTTGTTCATCACTTTTGGGGACCAAGTTTTTGTTCATGACTTGTGGGGACCAAGTGTTTGTTCATGACTTGTGGGGACCAAGTGTTTGTTTAGGACTTTTGAGGACCAAGTGTTTGTTCATGACTTGTGGGGACCAAGTTTTTGTTCATGACTTGTGGGGACAAAGTTTTTGTTCATGACTTGTGGGGACCAAGTTGTTGTTCAGGACTTGTGGGGACCAAGTTGTTGTTCAGGACTTGTGGGGACCAAGTGTTTGTTCATCACTTTTGGGGACAAAGTTTTTGTTCATGACTTGTGGGGACCAAGTGTTTGTTCATGACTTGTGGGGACCAAGTTGTTGTTCAGGACTTGTGGGGACCAAGTGTTTGTTCAGGACTTGTGCGGACCAAGTGTTTGTTCATCACTTTTTGGGACCAAGTTTTTGTTCATGACTTGTGGGGACAAAGTTTTTGTTCATGACTTGTGGGTACCAAGTGTTTGTTCATGACTTTTGGGGACCAAGTTGTTGTTCATGACTTGTGGGGACCAAGTGTTTGTTCATGACTTGTGGGGACCAAGTTTTTGTTCATGACTTGTGGGGACCAAGTTTTTGTTCATGACTTGTGGGGACCAAGTTTTTGTTCATGACTTGTGGGGACCAAGTTTTTGTTCATGACTTGTGGGGAACAAGTTTTTGTTCATGACTTGTGGGGACCAAGTGTTTGCTCATGACTTTTGGGGACCAAGTTGTTGTTCATGACTTGTGGGAACCAAGTGTTTGTTCATGACTTGTGGGGACCAAGTTTTTGTTAATGACTTATGGGCACCAAGTTTTTGTTCATGACTTGTGGGGACCAAGTTTTTGTTCATGACTTGTGGGGACCAAGTTTTTGTTCATGACTTGAGGGGACCAAGTGTTTGTTCATGACTTGTGGGGACCAAGTTTTTGTTCATGACTTGTGGGGACCAAGTTTTTGTTCATGACTTGTGGGGACCAAGTTTTTGTTCATGACTTGTGGGGTCCAAGTTTTTGTTCATGACTTATGGGGACCAAGTTTTTGTTCATGACTTGTGGGAACCAAGTTGTTGTTCAGGACTTGTGGGGACCAAGTTTTTGTTCATGACTTGTGGGGACCAACTTGTTGTTCAGGACTTGTGGGGACCAAGTGTTTGTTCATGACTTGTGGGGTCCAAGTTTTTGTTCATGACATATGGGGACCAAGTTTTTGTTCATGACTTGTGGGGACCAAGTTTTTGTTCATGACTTGTGGGGACCAAGTTTTTGTTCATGACTTGAGGGGACCAAGTGTTTGTTCATGACTTGTGGGGACCAAGTTTTTGTTCATGACTTGTGGGGACCAACTTGTTGTTCAGGACTTGTGGGGACCAAGTGTTTGTTCATGACTTGTGGGGACCAAGTTTTTGTTCATGACATATGGGGACCAAGTTTTTGTTCATGACTTGTGGGGACCAAGTTTTTGTTCATGACTTGAGGGGACCAAGTGTTTGTTCATGACTTGTGGGGACCAAGTTTTTGTTCATGACTTATGGGGACCAAGTTTTTGTTCATGACTTGAGGGGACCAAGTGTTTGTTCATCACTTTTGGGGACCAAGTTTTTGTTCATGACTTGTGGGGACCAAGTGTTTGTTCATGACTTGTGGGGACCAAGTTTTTGTTCATGACTTGTGGGGACAAAGTTTTTGTTCATGACTTGTGGGGACAAAGTTGTTGTTCAGGACTTGTGGGGACCAAGTTTATGTTCATGACTTGTGGGGACCAAGTTGTTGTTCAGGACTTGTGGGGACCAAGTGTTTGTTCATCACTTTTGGGGACCAAGTTTTTGTTCATGACTTGTGGGGACCAAGTGTTTGTTCATGACTTGTGGGGACCAAGTTGTTGTTCAGGACTTGTGGGGACCAAGTGTTTGTTCAGGACTTGTGGGGACCAAGTTGTTGTTCAGGACTTGTGGGGACCAAGTGTTTGTTCATCACTTTTGGGGACCAAGTTTTTGTTCATGACTTGTGGGGACCAAGTGTTTGTTCATGACTTGTGGGGACCAAGTTGTTGTTCAGGACTTGTGTTGACCAAGTGTTTGTTCAGGACTTGTGGGGACCAAGTGTTTGTTCATGACTTGTGGGGACCAAGTTGTTGTTCAGGACTTGTGGGGACTAAGTGTTTTGTTCATGACTTGTGGGGACCAAGTGTTTGTTCATGACTTGTGGGGACCAAGTGTTTGTTCATGACTTGTGGGGACCAAGTGTTTTTTCATGACTTGTGGGGACCAAGTGTTTGTTCATGACTTGTGGGGACCAAGTGTTTGTTCATGACTTGTGGGGACCAAGTTTTTGTTCATGACTTGTGGGGACCAAGTTTTTGTTCATGACTTGTGGGGACCAAGTTTTTGTTCATGACTTGTGGGGACCAAGTTTTTGTTCATGACTTGTGGGGACCAAGTTGTTGTTCAGGACTTTTGGGGACCAAGTGTTTGTTCATGACTTGTGGGGACCAAGTTTTCGTTCATGACTTGTGGGGACCAAGTTTTTGTTCAGGACTTGTGGGAGCCAAGTTTTTGTTCAGGACTTGTGGGGACCAAGTTGTTTTGTCCCCATATCGTCAGAGGTCCCTTAAAGGTGACTTTGTAAACAGAGCGATGTCCCCATTAAGTAAGCATTGCCAGCACACACACACACACACACACACACACACACACACACACACACACACGCACACGCACACGCACACGCACACGCACACGCACACACACACACACACACACACAGTAGAGCTTGTCGTTTGTGTTTGTCGCCAGCTTTCAAGCCAAATCACACCTGTCAGTTTGTCACCTGCAGGTCTTACAGTCCAACCAGTGTTCCAAGGTGTGGGAAAGACTCACAAGGGAATTGGGGTAGAGTGGCTCCTGCTTCTTACGCACTTTTATGGCGGCTGAAGATGTTTTAATCACATGTATTTATGATCAAGGCTTAGATCAGGCTGATTATGAACCCCAATCAATATAGTGAAACTTTTCTCAAAACAGCAGGTCAGAAAAGCTCCTTCTGGTTGCACGGAGACGGCCTAAAAAAACTATTAAAAAAAAAAAAGTATTCCTATTTAAAAAATTATAATATTAATGATAAAATAACGTTTTTATTGTTTTTTATTTTTTTTATTTTAATCTTTTAATTCTTAAATCGATTTTTGAAAATGACAAACTTACTTAGAATCTAATTTAACTGAATTTACTTGGAATTAATTGCATTTTATTTACTTTGAAGTAATTTTATTTTTAATTATAATTTTATTTGATTTTACTTAGAAATGTACTTTTAAAATGTAATTTTAAATTTATTTTTAAAATGTAATTTTAAATGTTATCATTGTATTGTATAATATTCAGATGCCTGCTTTTTTTTTAATTTTTTTTTACAAAAAGCATTGTTGTTTCCCTTTATTAAAGTAACATATCTATTAAGATATTTAAGTTATTTTTAAAAAATTATATAATTTGTTATGTTTCTATTTCATTTCATTTAGATCCATTTAAGATTTTTTTTTTAATTGTACTTTATTATATTCAGATGCATGCCTTTTTACAAAAACCACGGAGATATTTCTTGGTTAAAGTAACATTTAATTATTGTTTTTTTAATTCATATTATTTGTTATGTTTTTATTTAATTTCAATTATATCCATTTAAGATAGCCCATTGCATTAAATGAAAAAATCCCATAATTAAACAATGTTTAATGTAAACTATTTTAAGTGCTCTCAATTAGTTTAACTGAATTTAATTGAATTTAATTGAATTTTAATTGAACATGATTTAATCTAAATTTAAATGTAATTGGATTAGATTTTACTTTCAATTTTGAATCTAATTTTAAATTTAAATTAAATTTTATATTGGATTTTAAATGTAATTTTTATATATATATATATATATATATATATATATATATTTTTTTTTTCTTCTTCATTGTATTATATTCAGATGCATGCCTTTTTACAAAAACCACAGAAATATACCTTGGTTAATGTAACTTCTTTTTTTTTTTTTTCCCATTTACATAATTTGTTATGTTTTTATTTCATTTCAATTATATCCATTTAAGATAGCCCATTGCATTACATGAAAAAAATCCCCTAATTAAACAATGTTTAATCTAAACTCTTTTAAGTGCTCTCAACTAATTTAACTGAATTTAATTTAATTTGATTGAACAGGATTTAATCTAAATTTAAATTTAATTGAATTAGATTGTACTATTAATTTTTTATTCAATTTTTAAATATAAATAACATTTTAAATCGTATTTTGAATGTCATTTTAAATGTATTTTTAAAATTGTTTTTATAGTATTGTATTATATTCAGATGCATGCATTTTTACAAAAAACACGGAGATATCCCTTGATTAAAGTAACATTTAATTTTTTTTAATTTTTTTATTTACATCATTTGTTATGTTTTTATTTCATTTCAATTATATCCATTTAAGATAGCGGATTACATTACATGAAACAAATCCCCTAATTAAGCAATGTTTAATGTCAACTCTTTTAAGTGCTCTCAACGAGTTTAACTGAATTTAATTTAATTGCATTGAATTTAATTGAACATGATTTAATCTAAATTTAAATGTAATTGGATTAGATTTTACTTTTAATTTTGAATCCATTTTAAAATTTAAATTGAATTTTAAATGTTTAAAATAGTTTTTATTGTATTGTATTTTATTCAGATTTATGCTTTTTACAAAAAGCGCGGAGTTATCCCTTGGTTAAAGTAACATATACATTTTTATTTTTTTTAATTTACGTCATTTGGTATGTTTTTATTTAATTTCAATTATATCCATTTAAGATATTAAACATCGTTTAATGTAAACTCTTTTAAGTGCTCTCAACTAGTTTAACTGAATTTAATTGAATTGAATTGAATTTAATTTAATTTTCCAGCGCCCCCTGCGACCCCAAAGGGAATAAGCGGTAGAACATGGATGGATGAATTTAATTGAACATGATTTAATTTAAATTTAATTTAAGTGGTTAAAATAACATTTACATTTTTTTTTTTTAAATTTACATCATCTATTATGTTTTTATTTAATTTAATTTAGATCCGTTTCAGATAGCCCATTACATTACATGAAACAAATCCCAAAAATTTATTTTTTAATTGTTTTTGTTGTATTATATTCATTTGCATTCTTATTTCCAAAAAAAGTGTGGGACACCCCCTAATAAAAGTAACATGTTTAAAAATAATATATCATATTTATTGTATATTTCTTTCATTCAATTCAGATCCTTCCAAAAAGTCCTGTATACTAAAATCAGACTCCATTTAAAAGAGTATTTTCCCACAGTGCGACTTAGTGTCAGTGACAATTTGACAAATCCGACATCTTACAGTACAATACATAAACCACCGCCTGACCTCTCTGGACGTGAAAAACCTGTTAAGTTTCATATCAATCATTTTTTTTCCAAACCATTTGACGAGTATTTAAGGCGGGCGAAGCAGGCGTGATTCAAGACACCCACAACCTCCATCAAAAAGACGCCATGAAAGCTACCGTGAGCTTCCTGCTGGTGCTCTGTCACCTGGCCGCCACTCGAGGTAAAAAAATAAAATTCAAATCCCTCGTTTTTGCGCTGAAAAAACTTTTCCCCGACAGCCTGGACCTGCAAGGAAGCTCCCAGACTGTCCAGCGCTCGCCAGATCGCGGCGGGCCAAGGTCAGGTTTTGGCCAGGAGCAGCTACAACCGAGTCTACTTCCTCAGCGGGACCTCCTGGTACAGGCTGGGCTCCGTGTCCCTCAAGGACGTCTCGGTGGGACCTTCTGGGATCTGGGGCGTGGACTACACCAACAGGGTCTACAAGTTCGTAGCGGGCGAATTTCGTCCGTCCTCAGGTGACGTTGCGCGACCTGGTCCGAGTATTGTCACGTAGATACAGGTGTCTCATCGTGCGGCACGTAGAGATACCGCCATCTTGTGGAGTTGATGCAAGTAACATTAGGAGGTTGTCTACAGCCACAGTTGTTGATAAAAGTTTTGCACCCAGCGCTACTTAATTAGAGACCCAGAGAGCAAACTCTGCTTTTTCTTGCTTTTCCGTAACACCTTTTCTGTATTAAAAAGTGTAATCCCAGCAGGCACAAGAGGTTGATACAACATTGATTGTACGTAGATGTCCTTTAAAACAAACTTTGAAACAACCTTGCAAAATAGTTGTATTTGT